>NC_142933.1:74444433-74619433 GCF_046866305.1 Octopus bimaculoides
GCTTCAGATTTTAAACCCTCTTTGAGGGAGTTTGTCTACTATGTGCATGGGTAATCTTAGTTAATATTGCATGCATGAGACCATATCATATTGTATTTAGTATGGTGAATGCTTTCTTGAGGTCATTTCTCTCAGGTATATTGTTTGATATCCATAATCAATATCACTTCAATATATATGTGTGTGTGTGTGTGTGTGTGTGTGTGTGCGCGCGCATGCGTGTGTGTGAGAGAGAGAGAAACGGACAGACAGACAGACAGACACATGCACACATATGTATATAATACATGTATGCATGTCTTTATTTGATCACCACTTGAGCAAGGTGATGCTGGTATTGGCATTATTGTTGTCATTATGACTAGTTGCTCAGCGTTTTCAAATATCTGTGGAAGAATGATATCTGTACTTGAAAAACCAGTAAGAGTTGGTGACAAGCAGACTATCTGGCCATAAATTCTGCCTCAAACACATCTTTGCCCAAACCCATGCTAGCATGGAAAAATGAATGCTAAATGAGTGAACTCATATATGATTATTGTAACTGACACATCACATCGAATTATTCAAATTTTACATTCCTAATCATTAGACTTTGTATCTGATCATCAGGAATGTGAAATTAGAATAACTACATGTGAGGTGCCACATGCAATAACCAGAAGCAACTCTCACTCTCTCTCTCTCTCTCTCTCTCTCTCTCTCTCTCTCTCTCTCTCTCTATAATATATATATATATATATATATATATATATATATATATATGTATATGTATGTATATATATGGTCATGTGGCGAGAATGGATGAGGATAGCTGTGTGAAAATGTGCCACAACCTAGCAGTTGAGAGAACCTGTGGAAGAGGTAGACCCAGAAAGACTTGGGATGAGGTGGTGATGCGTGACCTTCAAACATTAGGTCTCACCGAGGCAATGACTAGTGACCAACACCTTTGAAAATATGCTATGTGGGAGAAGACCAGGCAAGCCAAGTGAGACCAGAATCCATGGCCTCTGCCAGGGGTGTAGCCAGTCCACTTATTCGTAGCTTTACCTCATTGGACACTAAACTCTGCTTGCGAAGACCTGTTGGGGCAAGTGAAATTGAAATCGTAATTGAACCAAATTCGATGAGTGGCACCTGTGCCAGTGGAGCGCTAACAGCACCGTCTGAGCATGATCATTGCCAGAGCAGCTGTCTGGCTTCCATGCCAGTGACACGTAAATAGAACCATTTGAACGTGATCATTACCAGCGTCTTTTTACTGGAACTTGTGCCGGTGGCACGTGAGAAACATTCGAGCGAGGTCATTGCCAGTGCTGCTGGACTGGCTCCTGTACAGGTGGCACATAAAAAACACCATTTGAGTGAGGCCGTTACCAGTACCGCCTGACTGGCCTTCATGTTGGTGGCACGTAAAAGCACCCAGTACACTCTCGGAGTGGTTGGCGTTAGAAAGGGCATCCAGCTGTAGAAACTCTGCCAGATCAGATTGGAGTCTGGTGTAGCCATCTGGTTCTCCAGTCCTCAGTCAAATTGTCCAACCTATGCTAGCATGGAAAGCGGACGTTAAACGATGATGATGATAATGATGATGATATATATAAATGTGTAAAGTATGCTTCGAAGCAATAGACATGTTTTAGTCTCGTAAAATATGTTTATTTCTTTCGCCAGTTGTTTTTAAAAAGAAGCTCCACTCCAATTTGTATTGTGTATATTGTCCTGAAGTTTTGATTAACTGATGTTATTGAAGTTGTCTCCTTTGTTATTTTTATATTTTAACCCTTTAACATTTAAACTGGTCATATCCAGCCAAAATATTCTACCTACTTTATGCTCAAACTGGCCAAATCTGTTCCTCACTCCTACTTTATAATATCATTATAAAAATAAACAATCACATCACCTAACACTTGAAGCTAAAAGATGATTCATGATTAATTCAAGACAATGTGAATAAATAAGCATTACATTTGACAGAGTAATCTGAATACTAAAGGGTTAAACATTCCTCGCAGGAGTATCTATGTTGTAATTTGCTAATGTAATCTTAGTTGATTGAGTTTTATCAACTGACTATAGTCATCATCATCATCATTGTTGTCGTTGTTTAATGTATATTTTCCAAGCTGGCATGGGTTGAATGGTTTGACTGAGAACTGGCAAGCCAGGAAGCTGCACCAGGCTCCAATCTGATTTGACAAGGTTTCAACAACTAGATGCCCTTCCTAGCATCAACCACTCTGAGAGTGTAGTGGGTGCTTTTATGTGTCACCAGCACGGGAGCCAGTCAGGCAACAGTGGCATCGGTCATGCTTGGATTGTGATTTTTACATGCCACCGCATGGGAGCCAGTCGGGACGTCACTGGCTTGAATGATGCTTTTACATGCCACTAGCATGGCATGGGTGCCAGTCAAGCAGCACTGGTATTGGCCACACTTGAATGGTACTTTTTACGTGCCACTGGCACGGGTGCCAGCCAGGCAGCACTGGCATCAGCCATGACTACAATTTTACTTGGTTCAACAGGTCTTCACAAGCATGGCATACTGGCATTACTCGAACGGGAGAGAAGCACAAGTGCCTGCCGGCACTCTGTCAAGCTCCCAACCTTGGTCTGCACTTTATCGACTGTTCCAGTTCACCAAAAGAAGTGAACCTGGGAAGCATCAATTTAACAAATGGAGACCACACCCACTAACTGTCCAAGTAGAGCCAGAGATGCCTCAGCCACAGCGCATGTCTGCGCATTTTTAGCCATGGCATCCCTAACCCACCCTTTAGTGGTTGTTGGCAGCAAATAGAGTGCCTTACAAGCGGTCCTCTGCTTTCCACAAGAAGTGGAAGAGCATTTGTTCCAATTTGTTCAGCCACGAATCTCATCAAACTTGAAAGAATAATGATATACTGGTGTTGGAAGTACATTTAGCCATACCAACAACAATAAATGGGTATCAAAATGATGATGATGATACATGAATGTTTACATGTATGCCTAAGTCTAAGTTTATGTATTTTAATAATGAATGAGGATATATATGTTGTAGATGTATTTATTTGACAGGATTATGTGAATGAATGCAAATGTATGCACATGTGTATGTGGATACGTGTATATGTGTAGATTAGTGGTATGACTTCTTTTATTGTTACATTCTGAGTTGGCTTATTGTCTGGTTTTGATTACATTTCACAATGCCAATATCTTCAATATTAATTAGTGATGATGACAATATTACAGATATTTATCTTATGGATAACATTGCATGGTCAGGAAATAAAGATACACTACTTTGTCTAACAAGTATATTTACCAATGAGCATGGTGAGCATTATGGAGCCTCCACCCTTCCATTCCTACTCTTACCTAAACAATTACACCCAACCATCACTACTACAATCACTTCCACTCTGTATCCCCAATGGTTACCTAGACAACTTGATAAGTATGATCAACCATCATATCTCTTGTTATTGGGACTCTCCCACCAAGTATGCCCAGCTGCTATTACTCCAATTACCCTAGCTATTATAAAATATATGGTCAATTGTCATTTCTCTACTTACTTCAACTCTACTAACATGTTATGATCTGTTGTCATTTCTCTAAGTTACTTCAACTATTCTGACAATGCATGAAAGTGGAAGGGCTTTCTTTCTGCATGGTTGCTCACACAAGTCCTGATTAGAGTGCTCTGAAGCGTGGCTCTTCAGCTACAGTAAAGATGGACCGAACAAGGAGAGTAATAACTTTGAAAGAAATTCTGCATGGGAGAAGGATAGATTCTACAGGCTACAATGGAAGTAACATGCTTAGGAATGCAGTAAAATTCTGAATAAAAATTCTCAGAAGACACAGACTTTGTGCAAGTAATAGTAAAGATAACTGAGTATAGAAGAAACACTTTAATACTGAAAAACAACCCTTGTCCATGCTTTGGCGATAAGAAGATCATCCATTTAATAAAACAGTGTCATATATATGGTATTGCTTATACCATATTGGCATTGATCATAGTAGTAAGGCAATCAGGTAGAAACACCTGTCCATGTATGAGAACTCTTGACCATTATCAGATAATTATACAAACTTTCTTCCTTTCAGATATAAAAAAAATTGACATCAAGCAACCCATAACTACCACTACAGGAAACCCAACTCTCTTCTTGTCATGTACAAAACTTAAGACCTACCACCATAAAACAGTGGTACAATAAAAAGTAGATCTGAAGAGATTGTAGTGGTGTTGAACAGAAGTGAGTAGATGTATAATATGTACAAGCTATAAGGTGGGAGGATGAAGTTTTAGTCGGTTTTCTCATAGGCAAAGAACATAAATAAAAATAGTGGAGGTGCATGACCTAGTGATTTGGTGAACTCATGATAACAAGATTGTGGTTTCAATTCCTGGACCAGGCAACACATTGTGTTCTTGAGCAAAACTCTTTGTTTCAGTTTGCTCCAGTCCATTCAGCTGGCAAAAATGAGTATTCGTGTGATGGACCAGCATCCTGTCCAGATGGGTAATTTATATGCCATGGAAACTAGGAAACTGATCCTTATGAGTCAGCATAACTCAAGAAGGTAACTAACTTTAACAGGTACAAATTCTTCTGGGAGGGTAACAGTGCTGGGCTAGGTAGATTAGGTATTTTTTTTTTACTAGAGGAATGAATAGATAAAGCAACTGAAGTAGCCAAAGTAAGTGAGAGGGTAATTAAGGTTAGACTAGTCTCAGATAACATGACTTCAATAGTCATCCCTGTATATGCACTACAATCAGAAATAACAAATGAGCAAACAGATCATTTCTATAAAGTTAACTTGCAGGCTACTTTGATAACAAATGACAGTGACCCCATTAACATGATTGATGACTTAAATGAACATGTTGGGAAACACTATGGCTGAAAGAAATGAAGAAGGATTCAAGACCCTCAGAGTTCTATAATGTAAATGATGTAACCATCTGCAACATTGACTTCAAGAAAAATGAAACAGGCAGATGGTTGTCAATACCAAGTCTATTCCTGATGAATAATATACTGCACAACATGTACTAGCAATGAGTGACATTATGGTAAGCACTAGGTGAACTCATGAGAGGAAAGGTGAAAGATCCTGTAACCAGAAGTAGGTTCAGGTTCAAAGAAGTATTAGTTGATACATGTAGGAGGGGGCATGAGAAAGGAGGAGGGGGTTATCATCTATCATATTGTTTAAACATTTGTTCAAATCCTTGACTCCATACATGTCACCTTGTTTTTTTCTGTATTGTCCCCTCTATGTTTAACTCGTGTAGTTAGTGCAAAATAAATTCCTTTCAAGTTTGTGACATCTCATCCATAAGGCCTCAGATAGCAACACCGAATGTCACCACTTCTCCTTACCTGCACACACACACACACACACACACACACACACACACACTCTCTCTCTCTCTCTCTCTCTCTCTCTCTCTCTCTCTCTCTCTCTCTCTCTCTTTCTCTCTCTCTCTCTCTCTCTCTCTCTCTCTCTCTCTTCTCTCTCTCTCTCTCTCTCTCTCTCTCTCTCTCTCTCTCTCTCTCTATATATATATATATATATATATATATATATATATATATATATATATATATATGTTGTTGTCCCCCACCAAAAATTGTGGTTTTGTGCCAATGTTTGAAACTATTACTTTTAGATAATCTCAACCACACCCTACTGTCCTAAAAAAAAAAGTAATACTTGCATGTGTTTGTATCAGAAAGAGTGACTGTGCATATGTATCTATAGATTCAATTTTGATATACGTTGTAAATCAATCTCTGTATATCAGACTATATTTATTGAAACTTGGTACAAAAATAAGGTGTCTTTTGTAGTGTTTGCTGTCAGACAAGTATTTGAAAAATGTAAAGGTTTTCAGAATAATAGTATTTATTTTTTCTGCCAACAGCACAGAGTAATCTTGAGAATTTCATTGTAAATTACCAATCCCTTTCCCAGCTAACTCTGAAAACTATTACTACATGAATTAACATTTTCTTATACTGAGTTTTCAATACCAAGCCCACTAAGTTCATGGTACTGAAGAATTTTTATTTTTTCAGGAAAAAAAAAAGAAGAAAAAAAACAATTGTCACCTGACTTTCAAAAGTGGTTTCTCAGGCAGCCATTTGAACTATAGAAAAGTTAGGAGAATCAGTTTACAGTATATTACCAGTACTTATTAATGACCATAGAGGGATAAAGGCCACTATCAACTAAGATAAGGAGAAAAGACTTTGTAAATCAAAGCTACCTTAGACCAAAGCTACAGGATGGAAACTAAATATTGTAATGCAATTAGATTAGCCAGTGTTCAACTACTTCAGCTTACTTCACCATTACCTTTATCATCATTACTTGCTTATGCATTGATGAGCTCACACTTTCATTTCTATGGGTCTCAACATCCTTAGAGCTAACATAACCATTGGTTTCAGTGCTTTTTCATTCTTCCAGCACAGTAGCATGGCTATATTTAAGTCTTTTCTACTATCAGCATACACCACTTTTCACTGAAATGTGATCCATAAGCATCACATGTCCTTGCTAGTAGAACTATTTCTCTTGTACGCAAGCTAATGTCTGGCTACTTTCTTAGTTCTCTCGGACTCCACAGAGTTAACATTGTTCATCCAACAGACAATACTCTATTTCTTTCTCTATCACAAATTTTCCACACTTGTCTATTTTCACTATCCTGCAGTATCACATGCTTTACACATGTTTCATACACATAGCATGTTTGCAAAGAGAAATCCCTTGCTTCAAGCAGAACTAATGACTTCCTGACATTCTACACAGAATATTAATGAAATTTTTATTGTTGTTATTACAGAAACTGACTTTGACAAATCAATGTAAATATCACCTTTCTAGAACCCAGGGAAAATGTGAAGGAAGCAAACAACTATCAATATTCAATACTCAACAATCCCAATGTATTTGGATGTATGTGAAAATCACAGTTATTGGTTTTTTTTATGTGAAGCAATTTATAAAATAAACAAAATTTCTTCAATGTGACTGGAAAAAATTATCTTTGAAGTATATTGTTTTAACTAGCAGATTTTCTAACATACCTCATGTTTATTGATGAACTGTTCCACTTTCAATTGATTGTTAGCTTCATTTAAAAAGGGAAATGCATCTTTGCAAAGAAAAGTTAATTTCATGTTCCCTACCAAATATTCAAAAATGATGAAATCTAAAAAAGCTGCCTTTCCTAAAACAAAACTTAACAAAACATAGCTTGTGATGAGACATAAATTACCTAATGCAATAACCTCACTACCATGGGGAAATTACATGCTATATAAATGTCAATATCCTGTTTCAGTTACAGCAAAGTATTCAGCTTGATAATTACTACTTATTTATCACCATTGATCCATTCGTTAAAATCCCATGATGTGGTTCACATTTAATAGTAGGTTCAACTCCCTGAAAATTTGAGTGGATATCTACTATTTAACTTGAATCTTTCCTCTCTTCCTCCTTTCCATTGATTGAAGCCCTCTTGTTTTATAATGAATGATGAAACTGGTGGCCTTCTATATATATGCTTGTCCTATTTCATTTTAAAGCAACTGAGGAACTTTTGTTGTCTATGCCAGATTGCCAATCTCTAGAAGTTTCTCCCTACAGCTGCAGCCTCCCACATATTTTGATTAATGTGAAGCCCTTATCTAGCTACAGAATCAATGACTCCATAAAGGGTGTATTGAAATTTCTTTTGACAGTATAGTCAACTTTTAGTTAACAGGACATCAGTATTGTATGTTATATATGCACTTAATTTTTAGCTGCTTAGTGTAAACAGCCAATAACATAATACTGTAGCTTGCGGTGGTGGTTTCTGATTGTGAAAGTAATACAGTTTTATTTTGTGACCTAGTTAGTGACAGTGGTAGTTTAATGTTAAGAATGTAAACAAGATTTTTAGAAATGTAGCAAAATGTGTAGGCTCTTAAGTATTGAAACAGGAGCTATAAATTCAGGACGTCTTCGATGACTGACAAGAGGAATTTCCTGAGCATAATTCACTGAATATTGATACAATAAAATTTATGATAAAGAAAACAAAAAGTTAGATTTCTGCTGGCTTAAGTGGCATGCTAATTCAATTTAATTAAATAGCATGTATTTACTTCAAACAGGTTCATAAAATACCAGTTTGAATGAGACAGTAATTCATACATAGGAAAGTAACAATTTCCAATTGCACCATCCATAAAAAGTGTAGAAGTATTGTTATGCATGTTCTGTAAATAAACTTCTTTTGGATCATTTGTGTAACTGTGAATGGAAAATATTGTTGAGATAAATGAAAGGGAATCAACATATGTGGGCAGTAACTAATGAGAATCACAATATTACCAAGTGATGTCTGATTCAACTGAAACATGTTTTGTATGATAGCTGATTAAAACGAGTAGTTGTAGATTGCTTCATTCTCTCACTGATTTCTACCAAAGAGAGAAAAAGGGAAGGAGGGAGAGAGAGAGAGAGAGAGAGCTTTGAGTTCTGCTTATGTAGCCAATGGCTGAGAGGTACTGCCCTCTCATTGCTCTAATAAACTGGTAAAAATTGGTGAACAAATAAAACATCACTCACTTGTATGAGGGTCACTACATTATAAACATATATGTATAATGGCTGCATTTTGAGGGGGAAGTCCTACCTCAAGATAACAGCAAAGAGCAATTGGGAATTATCCCTAAAAAGGAAAAGCTTGGGTCAAAAGACAGCTAATTTTTGAATGTTACATTTCAAAAATAAGTAGATGCAAAATAAAAACGAGTACGAATATGTTAGGAAGAGCTAGTCAGCAAAGGTTGATATAAATGAATTATACTGTTCTTAGCTTTCTCAAGGAGTTCTTATATTCTCTTGAGCCAATTACTCCTGAGCTATCAGCCACCATATACAAATTTAACAAATGAAACAAATTAACAAAATCACAATTAAAACAATTGTTGCTGTTTAGTTCTAAATCAGCCCAGATTGACCAGAACTTTGGTCAAAGGTAGTCAAACTATGGCATCCTATACTCCTCGCAAACATTGCATATCTAGAACTACATTATCCAGTGTAACCTCACTTCAAGAAGCTGAGGTGTAATTTATGGGAAATTTGGCAGTTATTTCTAGCAGGCTCCCTCTTCACCTCACTTCTGTTTGCTGTGATCTACATGAAGATGTTAAAATTTTCATTTTAAGTTAGTGGAATAGCACAATCAGTAGATTACTGGATAATTAATTAAGTCTTTGTATTTAGTCACACTCTTTGATGTCCCGAAACAAAATCCCACCAGGGTCAGCTTTGCCTGTTATATTGGTGGGTTGATAAAATAAGTACTAGTCAAGTATTGGTGTCAGTTTAATCAGCCATTCTTCCTTTCAAAATTTGCAACAACCATGTTAAAAAACTATTGTTTTACTTATTTATCATTTTGTTTTAACATGCTTAAATGTGTCAGATGTTGAAGCAGATTTTCTGTGGCCTGATACCCTTTCTGTCACCAACCCTTGCCTGTTTCCATGCATGGTTAATATTTTCCCATTGTCAGGTATGTTTTTCATGAAAGATAGAAAATGAATGATATTGCTTATATGACAATGGTGCTTTTTTGCAACCATCCTGCAATGCCATAACAAGAACAATCACCCATACACGCACACGCGCACACACACACACACACACACACACACACACACAAAAACCAGAAGACATTGACTCTGAACCTGAATCCACATGGCTGGAAAGCAAGTTTCTTCCATCATCATCATCGTCATCATTTAACATCCGCTTTCCATGTTGGCATGGGTTTGACAGTTTGACTGAGAACTGGCAAGCCGGGAGGCTGAAGCCATATGTTATTTATTTTGTACTTTATTTGTAAGTCTTAGTTCAAAAGTTTCATACTTTTGCTTTGTATGTCATCATTTCCTTTCTGGCTGTCACTTCATATTTTAATAAAATTCCTAAATTCTAGAATAAATCAAAAAGCATTAAAAAAAAAAAAAGTCCCCCTATTCATAAAATTATTGAAGTCCTTTTCTATTTTTCCTACTTGTTTCAGTCATTGAACTATGGCCATGCTAGGGCACCACATTGAAGGGTATAGCTGAACAAATTGGCCCCAGTACTTATTTTTAAGTTGGTACTTATTCTATCGTTCTCTTTTACTGAACTGCTACATTATGGAAACCTAAACAAGCCAACACTAGCTGTCAAGCAGTGGTGGAGGACAAACACACACACACATACACACACACACCAGCAACAACAATAACAACTTCCTTACATATTCTCTCAACCAAATTCACTTACAAAGCACTGAGGTTTACAGGCTGGCCTGGGTTTTACTGTAGAGTATACTTGCCCAAAGTGCTGCGCTGTGGGACTGGATCCAAAACCACATGGTGGTAAAGTGAGCTTCTTAACCACATTACCATGTATACTCTTTTACTCTTTTACTTGTTTCAGTTATTTGACTGCAGCCATGCTGGAGCACCACCTTTAGTCGAGAAAATCGACCCCCAGGACTTCTTCTTTGTATGCTTAGTACTTATTCTATCGGTCTCTTTTGCCGAACCGCTAACTTACGGGGACGTAAACACACCAGCATCGGTTGTCAAGTGATGGTGGGGGGACAGACACACAAACACACATACATATATATATATATATATATATATATATAGCCAGTGCCCCTGGACTGGCTTGTGCGGGTGGCACATAAAAGACACCATTTCGAGCGTGGCCGTTTTCGTGCGGGTGACACGTAAAAGCACCCACTACACTCTCTGAGTGGTTGGCGTTAGGAAGGGCATCCAGCTGTAGAAACTCTGCCAAATCGGACTGGAGCCTGGTGTTGCCATCCGGTTTCACCAGTCCTCAGTCAAATCGTCCAACCCATGCTAGCATGGAAAGCGGACGTTAAACGATGATGATGATGATGATGATGATATATATACACACACACACACATACATATATACAATGGGCTTCTTTCAGTTTCCGTCTACCAAATCCACTCACAAGGCTTTGGTCGGCCCAAGGCTTTGGTCGGCCCAAGGCCTTGGTCGGCCCAAGGCTATAGTAGAAGACACTTGTCCAAGGTGCCACGCAGTGGGACTGAACCCGGAACCATGTGGTTGGTAAGCATGCTACTTACCATACAGCCACTCCTGCGCCTATGTATGCTTAAAAATATTAAGGAAAGTATTTTACTTTTCCCAGGTGCCATTCTTTCATGCCTTTGAGAACAAGGTTAATAACCAGATTGCCAAACTAACAATGCAGGCAAGATTCCATTCTGTCTTGACTGAGTGGTTAATGATAGGAGTGGAAGAGTGGGATATGGGTGCTCTGTTGTTGTCTTTTTTAAATAACAATTATGCATGCAGTATGCAAATATTGGAATTTGTAGAAATTACCCTGCCCATATTTACAAAGTTAATAGAAATTGATGTAAAACTATCATATAAAAAAATCTGAATGCACAAATTTTTTTTTTAATTGAAAGTAATAGTACATACATTTTTATCAACTGAATACTACATTGTGAATTAGTTTTCAACAGCAACTTACTCATGTCTGTCATCATTGTTGTATGGCAAAAGTTAAGTTTTTATCATCTCCCAACCATTTCTTTTACTGTTCTTTTTCTCACACATTTAATATTCACCTATATTTGTAAGTTTACAAATAAGAAGTGGAAGGAGAAAAAGTAGTGAGATAGAGGGTGTATATACAAGCAGGTGTATTAGATTGAAAAGATTACTAGCTTTTGGGGGTTATTATCAAACAAAAAACTATGTGTCTTATATTAATCATACTTCTCTACTATCCTTTTCATTGTAGCTTCCTTTAATGCTTATTTAGAACATTTGATAAAGCATTTCTTTGTAAGATACATCTGGGATAATACAGGAGACCATAGATACAAACAAATGATTGTTTATTTGATATGCAACTCTGTTTCCAATTTAAGTTACTTCATTATGTTATCTTACTTTTATATGTAACACTTAAAATTGTGTAGAATATTTTAAATGAATGCTATTTTTCAAGTTTAGGTTACCATCCTCCTCACCATTATCCCCTCCTCTTCCTCTTCCTCGAGCAGGGTGATGAAGATAGTGTGAACAGCACAAGTGGTGGGGAGATTAGAGTTAAGAGTGCTGAAGGAGATGGGCAAAATGGGCAATAGTAGGTGAGAGGCTGGAGTTCAGGATCTAAGGTGAAAGGGCAACAATACAGTTTTGCAATGCAGTTACTTTTTCAAGTGCCTTGCCCCCTCTCTATATAATTCTCTCACCCAAGCCTTCCTTGTTCTACATCTATTCACAGCAATTCTTCAATTAGCATGCAGCGTCTATTCTCTGCAAATGTTCACCTTAATACAGTTGCCCAGTGAGCCTTGTTAAAAGCTTCCCCTAGGTCAGCAAAATATATGTTCTATGTTACTTATCACGGCAATATTTATTACCAGAAATATGGCATCTGTGGTTGGTTCCATATCTTTAAACAGAAACAAACTATTTCCTATCCACATCAACTCAGCCTCAAATCTGCTCTCCTACACACACACACACACACACTTACAAACACTTAATAACTGAGCTATGCACTAATATAGTGTTTTAATTCTATAGTTATGTCAACATTTAGATTAGTGGTTTTCAACCAGGATCCATATGACTCTGGGGTGGGGGTCCATATAAGAGTTTGTCATTAAAATTTATGTGCAATAAATTGTTTATACTTCTACAATATGCAACATATTTTAACAATTTTGTGAATACAATTCTTAATAATATTTAATGATCAAAGGGCTGCGAGCTGGTAGAATTGTTAACACACCGGGCAAAATGCCTAGCAATATTTCACCTGCCGTTACGTTCTGAGTTCAAATTCCACCGAGGTCGACTTTACCTTTTATCCTTCTGGGGTCGATTAAATAAGTACCAGTTACACACTGGGGTTGATGTAATCGACTTAATCCCTTTGTCTGTCCTTATTTGTCCCCTCTATGTTTAACCCTCTGTGGGCAATATAGAATTAAGTATTTAATGATAAAAATACAATAGGATTTTTTTAAAGATTGAATGACTATGGGGGGTCAACCCAAGTAAAATGGGAATCAAAGGGATCCGTAGGAAAAAAATTGTTGAGAACCATTATTATAGATGTTTGAATTGCGTATATTTTAAAAATAGATACAGTAAAAAAAAAATGTTTTGGTCCTTAAATATGACAGTCTTTGAGAAAAAAAAGTAGGATTAGTCAGAGTTAAAGAAGCTACTATATTGAGCAAAATTGGGCTATGGTGGTGGTGGTGGTGGTGGCAGCAGTGATACATAGATTGATAGTTCAGTTGACCTGGGATATTATGTGTAGAGTAACTGATACAGTTTTATATATCCTGTCACTTTTGTATGGATGCAGACACAGTTGTGTGACTAAGAGGTTTACTTGGCAATTCTGTGGTCTCTGGTTTGATCTTATTGCCTGGCTCATTTAGCAAGTGGTTTACTGCTATATCTTTGGAATGAGCCATGCCTTGTGAATAAAACTAAGACTGAAATTGTACAGAGACCCATTTGATTGACTATACCTGTTGTTGGATAGTAGACTTAATATGTTGCCCAGTTTAAAAGTACCACCTTGCCCTTGCTTGGGTACCTTTAGCATAGTTCACAAGTTGTAATTTCTTTCTCCCTTCTGTGTTATATTCAAAGTCCTTCAAAAAAGATCATGTGTGCTGCCCTTCATTTTGTGACTAAGTCATAAATAGTCTTTTAAAATCCTTCTGAAGCTGAACTTATATATAAGTGCAGACATAGTTGTGTGGTAAGAAGTTTGCTTCCCAATCACATGATTTTGGGTTCAATCCCACTACGTAGTGGCATCTTGGACAAGTGCCCTGGACTGACCAAAGCCTTGTGAGTGGATTTGGCTGATGGAAATTGAAAGAAGTTCATCACATGCACGTGCATGCATGTGTGTGTGTGTGTGTGTGTGTGTGTGTGTGTGTGTACATAGATATGTATGTGTATGTCACTGACTCCTTGCCTTCCTTTCACATAATAGTTAATGAGTGCCCACTATCCATATAAGTTTTGTCCTTCATTCCCTATCTTCTATGGAAACATGTCTGGTCATAAGATAATATTACCTTACTTGGAAACATGTGAGGGTTAGCAACAGCAAGGGCTTCTGATCATAGAAAATCTGCCTCAACAAATTCCACCCAGTCTATGTGAGCTTAGAAAAGTGGATGTTAAAACGATAATGATGATAGTCAATTGTGGGCATGTCGTTTACTTACAAAGCAATTTATTTCTTAGGGGTATAAAACTCCTGGCTAACTGAATCTGTAACTCATATCTGATTTACTATTTCCACTTTTGCTAATGGAGTATATGTAAATGCTACAACTTCTTATTCTTCTCTCATATACCTCTTGGTAAATAAAATGGGGCACCCATATACAAAAAAGTTCTTTAAACAAACATATTGAATAATGAAGAGTATTTCTGAAGGAAACAGAACTCTGATAATGTGCTGAAATTTGATCAGTGAACTCCTCTTCATCATCATCATCAATATTAACATTCGTTTTCCATGCTGGAAATGTAACAAATAATTTGGTTAACAAACAGGACTCTGGAGTGAATTATGCTCATATAAAGTGACCCTACCGTATCTTTGATCAACTGTACATGAAATATTAAAAAAGAAATTAAATACATTTACATAGATGTTAATGTTTATAAATATTCTGTTGTTTTACATAGCCACCCTGTTGTATATGTATGTGTATCAGTCTGACAATTTGTGTGTGTGTGATATGTGTTCACTGTGTGTGCATTTATGCACATACATATATTTAGGTCTATAGACATCACTTTGTGTGTGTGTGTGTGTGTGTGCATATACAAGCAAACCTTGCATACAAATATTCTGTCCCACGCAGATAAGGAAGTAATACACAGTATTCTTATCAACAACCAAAATAGCTGTGAAATTTCTTAAACATCGATAAGACTTCATATCTTAATGTGAAGTAGTTTAGTCTGCCAACAAATTTTTAAATTATCAAGATTTCAGATATTATTGGGACATTTTGAATTTTTCATTTGATATTTCCATTTACTTATATTACTATTACTGTTGTAGCAAGACCTATTTTTCAAGCAAGAAAGTCACGATATTACAATTGAATATGCCAGTGTCACATTATATCTATTAGAATGGCAGTCAATTTCTGAAGCTTTAGTCTTTTTAGCTGAAATTAAATATCTAGAGCATTAAAGCTACATTAGCATAGCCTTGATTAGTCACTATAACAGGATGTTTCTCCATCATTTCAAGGTGGTAATGCAAGTCCTCTTCTATGACACCTTCTTCTGTTATGTAAAAGATATTGCACACTCTGTATTGGCTAATTTGTTCGCTTCATTGGTCCTTGTCTATAAATGGCTAAACTGCAAGGGTGCAGACTTTCTCAGATGATAGCATTTATATTCTGAAAGATTAAGTTTATTTGAACATACTTTGAGAAAACCAATTATACAACCGGACACTCTTGAATCACAAGAATAAGTCTTCAGAGCTGTGAATGAGATTTGTGCTTATATTTCACCTTTGCCTTTGTCCACTTCTACTTTTGCCAATCACTTTTATTACTACCTGTCACCTGTTCTTGCCTTCAACTCATTACCTACCCTTACCTTTGTCCACCTCTACTTCTACTAATCACTCACCATCCTAAATAATCCTGCCTTTTCCATTATACTCTTGCTTCTTTCTGGTCCCCCTCCTTAGTCATCCAAGCAAATGTACATGCTCTGGGTTATTGACCACTTTCTCCACTTACACTGTTGCCCCTCTCACTAAAAAACTGTTGGATTTTGGAGATTTTGGTGTTTTAATTTTTTACACCATAGATTATCAACTGTGTATTGTTTTTTTTTTATATTTAGCTTAATGTTGTGTAATATAAAGTGTTGCAATGTTTACTTGTAGAAGCCTAACTGTCTTATGAGAAAGTGTGGTACTTGTACAGTTAACAACTCTCATTTGCATTAAAGCAGACACCAGTCAGCTGTAGTTTATTCTGAAAGACTTGTGGTTTATTGTTGGTGAAAATGTAATGAGAATTATCCTCTCTTACACATGTTGTACAAGATATACATATGCACTTAATAAGCAATGTGCATCAATTAAATGGGTTTACTACTTCAATCTTGAGAATACAACAGTTTAGTATCCAAAGAACAAGTAAAACCAGATCAAGATAAAATTTCTTTTATTCATTCTTTACAACCACTTACTGGTCTCACTTCTGACACCATGTTCTAACTGTACATTGATGTCAACAAACATCATTTGTGAACCCTGCAGAACACTAAACTCTTGTTTTTCTAATATATTATTAATGCTAGTTTATGATTCTCTGCCACAAAATGTATTCCTGATACACATTAATATAATAAGACAAACATTAATTAAAGTAAAAGCTGGATATTATATATCAAGACAAGAATAAATCCAATACAGATGACACCACACCTAGTAAAAAACAAACTAAGTATATTTCAAGTATTAAATGAACTAGATACACCTTAGCTAATGAATAGTGAATCTCATTATCGAAACACTTCATTCAATAGGACACACATACATTAACTCTCTAACGTTCAGACCACTTTGTCAAATGTTATGCTTATTTATACATATTGTTTTGAATTAACCATGCATTATCTCACAGCTTTGAGTTTTCGATGATGTGAGTGTTTATTTTTTAGAGTGACATGATAATGTTGTTGTGAGATGCCAGATCTGGTTGGTTTGAACATACAAACTGGTAGAATGTTTTGGCTGGATATAGCCAGTTTGAATGCTAAAGAGTTAAACTCACTCATAGACTGGCAGTAACCATTTCTATCATTCTCACATAGAATGAAGTAGCATACCATTATCATTATCTTCTAATGTCTGTCTTCTATGGTGGTATGAGCTGTATAGCTTGACAGGATCCAATGGATTGGAAGACTATGTTGTACTCTGGTGTTTCCTTTGACATGGTTTCTACAGCTAGATGCCCATCCTAATGTCAACATTGTTATCAGCATAATTGTAACATCTTTTCCATGCTTGCATGAGTGAAACAAGAGTATGTTGGAGCACCAGATGCCTTTCCTGTTGCCAACTGTACTTGTTTCCAAGAGAGGTAATAACCTCTGTTAAGCAACGAACATCCTAGACATGTTTACAGGGAGAACATGAAACAAATGACACCACATGAACATGCTTTTTTTCTGTTATTTACAAAGATTGCACAATATATCAAGACCTGTCATGAAGCACCACCATACTTTTGTAGTATTTTTGTGGTTGACTACTAGCAAACTGCACCATTAGCAAATCCATTGTTTACTATGAATAAATGATCACACATCCAGATAAGTGAACTAGAAATTCACTCACATGAGCATACATGCATACGCTCTTTTATATATACAGGGTGCAGTGAATAACTTGTCATCTAAATTACGCGAAAATGAAAATTATACTGACATCTCGTTTTAACAGATATATTTACCAAAATTACGCAAAAATGTCTTGAAATACTAAAGAGTAAATTTATTCAATAAAATCGCCATTGGCTTCAACCACGGCCTCCAGACAACTTTGGAATTTCCTGCAGCTCTTCTGAACAGTTTCCTTGTTTAAGTTAGTGAATGCTGCCATAATCCTTGCCTTCAGTTCATCTTTGATGTTACAAGGAGTTTTATTGGTCTCTTGCTCAACTGCACACCACACATAATAATGAAGAGGGTTGCAGTCTGGGAAGTTACGTGGTCAGATGTTAAGAGTGATGTGATTGCAGAAATTGTCTGACAGCCATGACTGGATTCTCCTGCTTGTGTGGCTTGGTGCAGGGTCCTGTTGTCAGACAGGGTCTTCCAGCAGCCACCCTGTTTGCCCAGGGCAGCACTTCCTCCTCCAGGCACTTGATGTAGGCCTCCATGTTGAGTCTGAGGTTGTGTGAGAAGACGAATGGACGCATAACATCACCATCACTAGTGATCACTCCAAACACCATGATGTTGATTGGATGTTTGATTTTTATCACACTCAGTACATATCCTCAGACTGACACCCAAATACTCTGAAATGTATTGGAGCTTCTGGCACAAATATATTTACTAGATTGCTGACATTTACAATGGTTTTCCCCACTGTGTGGTTGTGCCATTTTTTATCATTTATAGAACTGTTGGCATTTTTGCTGACACGGGTATGCTAGTATATATATATATATATATATTCAAAATGAATTAGAAGCAGTGCTAATGTAAATATCGACTGCACATACTCACTGTATGTGTAATTTGTTTGTTCACCAGTTCCCTGCAGTATAATGCCTGGGAGACAACTCCCTCATTACCCTAGGTAAAGTCATAGACAGGCTATCTATGACTCACCTCCAATTGTAGGCAAGTTTTCTCACCTATCTATTACTTTCTGGTGTTTTAACACCCAGTGCAATGAAGGAATTGTCCCCCAGGTGCTATTCCACAGTGAACTGACAAACAAACAACACACATACATTGAGTATGTGTGATTGACAATACATATGTATACACACGCACACACACACACGCACACAAAAGAGGCTATTTTCTATTCCTATCTACCAAATTCATTCACAGGGCTTGGTCAGCCCAGAGCAGTAGTAGAAGACATGCATTGGGACCAAACTTGAAACCAAAATTCATAATCACACAACCATACCTGAGCTTGATATGCTAGCCATGTCACTAAATTCATTTTATCTATAAAATAAATAATATGGCTGCAGGGGCAGAATACTTCAGTGAGGGTGGTCTGCATACTAAACATTAATGTGATAAGGTCTAACATATGTTATATAGTGAGCTGAAAATCTTTGGTCAGTTGAGATTATTCAAGCAATTAGGAAATAAAAATTCCTCTAGAGATGTTTAAAAGCTTGAAAAACAATACAGCTAAAAACAACTCCAATATGATCAGTTGACTGAAAATTTTGACCAATATAGACAATATAGATTGAAGTAGATCTAGTGTTTAACCCATTTGATACCAACCTACCTTGGACTGTTCCTGCTTCTATGTTACAAACTTCCAGTTTAAAAGTGATCTCAGTTAAAACATCCCATCGAACATCCATGTTAATCTAAATTCCTAGAGTTATTTTACCTGGTGTTAAATAACAATAACAAAGAAGGTAGACTGGATAATGCTGTCCTAGATACACTTAAACCAAAAAACAAAAAATGAGAAGATAATGAAGGTTTTTGATCATAGGTTTGGTTGGTCAGATCAGAAATGACCTGGGATAACCAACAACAACATTGTGAGGTTATATTTTTGTCAATACATGAATAAACTTTGAATTGGATAGTAAGCTTTGTCTGTTGCCCAATTAAACACTGGCATCTGACCCTTGGGTGCTTTTAGCAGAGTCAGCTATGGTGTAAGCATTCAAAGGCCTGTTCTCTAGTCTGAGGATAATTTTCCTCCTCTCACCAGTCTCAGAAGTTCTGGAAATAATCATGAGTTCTGTCCTCCCCAACTGAATAAATGATAAAAAAAAGATTATTTTGTGTCATTAGTAAATCTAGCATAAAGTTTTTATAAAGTGTTCTGAGAGTTGGTAGACAATAAACCCTTTCTTAAAGTCTCAAAGTTTTACATACAAAATTTTATTAGCTCAACTAATGTTATTTTTCAGACCTTCTTCAACATTCAAAAGTCATCTACACAGGGCCTTAGTGTACTGAGCAGCCTTTCTTGTACAATATTAAACTGTTTCATGTTATGTACAGATGCTTCACTAAACATTTAGTTGATAACATACAAGTGTAATAAAAGTATAATAATACAAGTAGATGGATGAATTGGTTATTTTTATAACTTTCAGAATCTGTCAAATCAATTGCCATTCTTTAATACAAAGTACATTACTTAATTTAAAATTATTTCATAATAGTGTTCCTGTCCAGTTTCTATGTCTCTGATCTCATGCATTTGAAATCCTTTGTAAATGTTATTATTTATTCAGTCAGTTACTGTCGTTTAGGCCACTTACTTTCATTATAAAACTAGTGGTTATTATGTATACAAAGAAGGCAAATGGCAAGGTATAATTCTCTTTGTGATCATATGAAACCTAATGAAAGGGAACTAATAACTGTGATAGATAGGATGAAGACTAGTTGGCTTGACCTCATCAGTACAATGTATTCTTTCTTAGTAATCAACAAATATTTTCATTATTGTTTGGCCTGAATCTACAGTTGTTCCCACATGACTAATGATGGTTGCATTGATTTTTTTTCTTTAATTTTCATCAAAATTGAGTTGCACTGGAATATCAGGATGAGCCAAGAAATTCGATGACTAACACGCACAATCCTATCAGTAACATTATTTTATGAAAGAAACCATAAGCTTCCCTAAATATAGACTCATAGGTGCAGGCTCACAAGAAGGAAGCACACATAATTACATTGAAATAAAGGCCAAGAGTATTTCTGAAATGATATATCATACTTTAAACATCTGGTAAAAAAAAAATACTCTGGGGACAATTGATATGGTTGAAAATTCAGCAAAATTAGTGGAAAGAGATTTGCTTGCCTCTCAAGACAATTGAGAGACTATAGGTTGTATGTTATGCAATAATTATTTAACTCTTTTGATTACCTTTTCAACAACTTGTAGTTTCCTTCAAATTTTCTCTATGTTGTGCTTTTTACCTGTGTTAGCTTTTTATCTACTACTATAGCTTTTGATATTTGAAAGGCTAGTTTATGTGCTTCAACAAAATGTAAATTGTTACATTGAAGGGAAAGGTTTGTCAAACTTGAGTGGAAAGTGATGTGAAGCATATTGCCTATCCTTTAATGATTAGTAATTAAATTGCAGAGATCTAATTAATTATCAGACTTGAATAATTATAGGGTATGTTGGTGAGTATTTAGGTTGTGGAATTTTGTTTAGGAAAATATGAAGTTGAACATTAAATCTTTTTATTATTACTAATTAAGCTCATTCTGACTAGTGGCATTGTTGTGCTTGATCTTCATTTTGAAGTTTTGGGAAAGAACGATAGAGTTAAAAGAGGGGCTGAGAGAAAGAGAAATAGGTAACCAAAGTGATTGGGACAGTGCAAAAGTTTTTATAGGAGTTCTAAAAGAGTCATGGAGAATAAAATGTGCCTATGTGCCAGTGGTTGCAGTGTTTTAGTGAATAAATTTTTGCTAATCAATCAAATGGCAACAAACGAATAAGAGGGCCTCTACATGGTTGCTCAACCTGTTAAAAATATTGACTAAATGCTTCTCAATTTCACATCTTACTGTTTTAAAATAGAAAAGAAACATGAGATAATGTAGTCCTATACATGGCCTTACAGAGTCAGGGTAATCCGGTCAGAATGTGTTTGATCATAGATTTGCTCAATCAGAATTGATATCAAGCTAGACATCAATAGCAATCAATTAGCATTTTAAAAAATGGTCTGAGGTAGCGCCACTCTCTCCAATATATGAGCTGTACTGTAATGTAGGTTACATTAATGAAAGCTAAAGTATTTCTGGTTCTGAAGAGGAGGAAGCAAACTTTGCAACGTTATATCTTTATTTTGTGATACATGTCATTATGCCTTGGTCCTTTTGAGTGATGACTGTATGTGAAGTCACTACAGAAGAATACTGGAGATTTTGAGCGGTCTAATATTTGTAAAGATTTTGAGGGTTTTATTAGTGTGTTGTGTATGTAAAGGAAGTATTTAGGGCAAGACTGTTTCTTTAATATATGTAGTGGGTGTGCCTTTGTTCTGTTGATAGAGACTAGGTTATCGTGTCATCATTAGATGATGTTTTCAAGGTCTTTTTGCAAGAAAATAGTTCATGCCTGGTGTTAAGTTTCTAAGTTTCATCTGGATGACGTGTGTGTGTCAAGAAAGTCATGAGGGGGTGAAGAGCAGTATCCTGTGCATCAGAGTGAGTGTTTGTTTGCAGTAATACCAAGTAGGCCATGAATATACATGAGGAAGAGTTTGGAAGATAAACCCTTCCAATACACCAAAGTGTATTGAATGTGGACAGGATAGTGCCCCATCTGTGCAACACTGTGGTGAAGCAGCTGAGAGCAAACTTCTGAACCAAGCAACAAGATATAGGTAGAGCTCTTAATCAGCATCATCATCATCATACCACCAGATACTCTTCCTGTCACCAATCCTCACCTGTTTCCGAGTAAGGTAATATTTCCCTATGGCCAAACATATTTTCAAGGAAGAAGTTGCTTGTATGACAGTAATGCTCATTTACAATTATCACACAGTATCAAGACATGGAAACACAAACACCCCCTCCTATGCACGCACACATACGCATGTGTGTGTCTGTGTATATATATATATATATATATACACACACACACACACACACACACACACACACACACACACACACACACACACAGACACATATACATGCGTATGTGTGCGTGCATATAGTGTCATCATTAGATGATGTTTTCAAGGTCTTTCTGCAAGAAAATAGTTCATGCCTGGTGTTAAGTTTCTAAGTTTCATCTGGATGACATGTGTGTGTGTCAAGAAAGTCATGAGGGGGTGAAGAGCAGTATCCTGTGCATCAGAGTGAGTGTTTGTTTGCAGTAATACCAAGTAGGCCATGAATATACATGAGGAAGAGTTTGTAAGATAAACCCTTCCAATACACCAAAGTGTATTGAATGTGGACAGTGATGATGATGATGATGCTGATTAAGAGCTCTACCTATATCTTGTTGCTTGGTTCAGAAGTTTTCTCTCAGCTGCTTCACCACAGTGTTGCACTGATGGGGCACTATCCTGTCCACATTCAATACACTTTGGTGTATTGGAAGGGTTTATCTTACAAACTCTTCCTCATGTATATTCATGGCCTACTTGGTATTATTGCAAACAAACACTCACTCTGATGCACAGGATACTGCTCTTCACCCCCTCATGACTTTCTTGACACACACACGTCATCCAGATGAAACTTAGAAACTTAACACCAGGCATGAACTATTTTCTTGCAAAAAGACCTTGAAAACATCATCTAATGATGACACTATATATATATATATATATATATATATGCATTTATGCTGGGATTTTATCAGGTTCCATCTACCAAGTCTACTCACAAGGCTTTGGTCAGTCTGGGGTTATAGTAGAAGATACCCAATGTGCCATGCACTGGGAATGAGCCATAAACCTTGTGCAAACTTCTTAACCACACAGCCATACTTGTGCCTGGTCAACTTAATTCAGAGATTCTCAACCAAAAGGTTTTACTCGTATGAAGTGCAACAACATTGCTTTCACCGAAGTTCTAATCTGCTAGCAACCACTATTTTTTTATGTAGAAAAGCATTTCTTCAGTAGATCTGGTTCTGTAAAAATCAAAAATGTATGTCAAGATAGATGTAACAAGGAAGAAACTAATTTTAGAGTTACAAGAGAGGGAAGCAATGTGTGTGTGTGTGTGTGTGTGTGTATGTGTGTGTGTGTGTGTGTGTGTGTGTGTGTGTGTGTGTGTGTGTGTGTGTGTAAACATATGTCTGTGTGTTAAGTTGGCTTGAAGAATGTTATGGAAATAAAAAACTTGGTGGCTCAGTTTTGAATGAATGAATGAATACACACACATACACAGACACACACACTATAAATACAAATACAGGCGTATCTTTATGTAATATTTATAAGTGTGTAATATCCATATAAATAAAATATACACACACCCTTATTTCCTTAGAATAGTTACTATTAAGGAAAGCATCTTCAGAACTACAGAAATAGCAACAAATGCTGACTTGCTGTGTGCTATGTTTGTCTTAGGTCTTACAGCTGCACTTGTTTTGTCCTGGACAAAAAGGAAGTTGAAGAAGAGATTTTGTAATCTAAATATAGTTTATAAGTAGTTAGATAAACAAATAAAAGAGCCTTCCCACTGCTGCAATCACTAGCTGTCTGTTGGATGGTTTCAGTGAGGGTAAAAAAAAGGAATATAGTAATATAGAGAGACCAGTTTTAAATAAAAGGAATAGAACTGTGGAAAATGACTGAAAAATAATTTGTATAAGGAAACAGAAATATTACCTATATTATCTAATTATTTCTGTAAGAATTATCATCACTGAAAATTGGGTTTGGAAACTTGCTTGTTACATTTCTCACAATTACTTTATAATTCCAAGCTTTCTTTAACTACTGTTAGGTAAGTTTTGTGGAGTAAAATCAGAATTTTTGTTTTCCTGTAGAATATGAAGAAAGATATTGTGGGTGAGAGATATCAGTTGTCTAAACAAAGTAATATATCTATAAAGTACATAGCTGTTGAACAGAAACCCTTAAAAAAAACTGGTTGACTGTTTCTTGTGTAATTTTATTGTACTGTATGCTTTAGTTAATTATTTAGTGCATAGAGATCTGCCTTAGTAGATTTGTATTATTTTCTTGTACACTAGTTAGTAATACCTTCCAATTTGCTACACCTATCTTGTAAATATCTCCAAAACCTTGAGGAATATTTAACCCTTTTGTTCCCATATTTCTGTTGAAATATACATTTTTCTTTCAATTAATTTTGAAAATAATGAAAAATATGATGAAAGTTTTATCATTATTAAGCTCATGTTTGAACTAAATTAACATGAAATTTTAATAGGAAGTTTTAATTTAGATCACTTTAAAACAAAGTTTATGTCATAGAACAAAGGTTGGTATCAGATGGGTTGATATCAAAGGAGTTAAAGATGTCAGGTGAAGACAAGAGATAAATATCTTCTAGAGTAGGATGTTAGCCCATCTCAAATAAAATTTATAGTGGATTGTACCTACATCAGCTGAGCTATTTAGTCCAGCATTATATTCACTCTGTCCTTTCAGTTCTACTGTTCTACTATGAGTGAGTCACGTAACCTGTTTGTAAGATTATACTGAAACTTTCATATCAATGCAGGGTATTTACAAGTTAGCTTGACAGAGGATATCCTTATCCAAGTTATAATCAGGAATTATCTAAGAATTGTGATGAATTCTACTGCATTGAGGTTACTTATGTACAGCTAGGTGAACTTACCCATTTGAGCAAAATGTTTCAGCCAAGAAAAAAAAATGTAGCTTAAAGGAAAGTAAACAAACCACTCATCTTTGAGTTGCTAATCTGTTAATCTGATATCTTTGTCAATATGTATGTAGACAGGGTCTTACCTTTTTTTTTTTAATTTTTTTTTTTTTTTTTTTTTCTAAAATATCATTAGAGCAATTATTTTGATAGCCAAACATCCAAACATCTTTTGTACTGCTAATCTTTCCAGTAGCAGTGTCAGTTAGGCACATAAACTCTAGAAACATGTAACTATGACTATAACAAGGTTTTAATCATGGTCTCAATAGTCAAGTACCTTAATCTAAAAACAACTTAATCTTACAGCAACTGCTTGTTGCTGTTTTTCTTTTTTTCCGCTTAGCATCTTTCTTTTTTTTGTTTTTAATATGGGTAGATATATAATTGATGAAACAATTATATTACCCCATCACCAAAAGAATCAGAATGGAATCAATTTCATCGGTCAATGGTTATTATTAGTGGCACTGTTTATTCTTCAAAATCCTCCTCGGGCAAGACCATCTGGCTAAGAAGCTTCCTTTGTAACTATTGAGATCCAGTCCCACTGTGTGACACTTTGGGTAAGTGTCTTCTACTATAGCCCCAGGCTAACCAATGACTTGTGAGTGGATTTGGTAAATGGAAGCTGTATGCAAGCCCATTATATGTGTATGTGTGTGTGTGTCTGTGTGCATGCATTCATGCATCTTTGTTTGTGTTTGTTCTCTACCAACACTCGACAGCTACAGTTGGTCAGTTTACATCCCCGTGACTTAGCAATTCAACAAAAGAGACTGATACAATAAATGCCAGACATTAAAAACAAACAATAATGTGGTTGATTTTCTTAAATTAACTCTTCAAGGCTGTACACCATGGTCACAGACCAATAACTAAAACAAGCAAAACATAAAAGATTTACAATAGCTTATGTATCTAAGATCACTCACAAAATGTCCAAGTTTGTCTTCATTTAGTGTTTTAATGTTTCTCTCCCACTTTTATACCTAACTAAATGTGGATTTACAAATTCTTTTGATCCTTTGTAGAAGTCAAACATCAACTTGAAATACCGATAAAATGATGTAATCATAAAGCATTTCAATTCATTCACAAAGTTTTATGTCTTTTCCTTTCTTATGCATGTATACTCAGCTATGTATACACCCAAGCATAGTACAATACACATATGTGTATGGGAGTTGGTCTGTGTGTGTGCGTGTATATATAAGGCATTAAATGATGATGATAAGGTGTGGCTGTGTGGTAAGTAGCTTGCTTCTCAACTACATGGTTCCAGGTTCAGTCCCACTGTGCAATTTTTTCTACTACAGCATCAGGCTGACCAAAACCTTGTGAGTGGATTTGGTAGAGAGAACCCATTGTATGTATATATATATATATATATATATATATGTATATACATGTATATATTTATGTATATACATGTATATATTTATGTATATACATGTATATATTTATGCATGTGTGTGTCTGTTTGTCCCCCCACCATCACTTGACAACTGATGCTGGTATGTTTATGTCCCTGTAACTTAGTAGTTTGACAAAAGTGTCTGATAACATAAGTACTAGGCTAAAAAGAATAAGTCCTGGGGTCAATTTCTTCAACTAAAACCCTTTAAGGCAGTGCTCCAGTATGACTACAGTCAATTGGCTGAAACAAGTAAAAGAATAAAAGACTATATATATATATATATATATATATATATATATATCCCCCATGTGTATATATATATATATATATACATATATACTAGCAGAGGCACCCAGCATTGCCCGAGAATGAACTTGTTACTTATACATGGGAAGGAAAAAGCAAAATATGTTGTATAGAAATTTGTTATTCTAAAATCAATTTGTTCTTCAATTGGGAAGTCAATTCTAAATTTGTAATATAAAAAAAATAGTAATAATAATAAAAAACAAAAATACAAAATTTGCCATGGGAGAAATTCTATTACATATGTTGAAGGAAATTATGTAAGAGCTTCTCGGTAAACATCATTCTTATTTTTTCTGGTTTGGAGCATGAACAAATAAGTCTTGTAAACTACCTGGAGCAACCAACATAAAGTTGACCATGAGAAAAAAAAAGGCTCAATTAAGTGCAAGCCAGTAGATTTCAAAGTCTGACCTTGAGCTTTATTAATAGACATTGCGAAGCAAAGTTGCACTGGGAATTGGGTCCAATTGAACTCAAATGGTATGTCTGTTGGTTTGATTGGAATTCTTGGAATGAAAACCTCTTCCCCCGAGGCACATCCTGTGATGATGGTAGTTTCTATCACATTAGGTGATAATGTCTTCACAATCAACCTTGTCCCATTGCATAATTTAGGAGGATCTAAATTTCTTAGAAGCATTATTAGGACTCCTACCTTTAGAAAAAGTTTGTGGAAGAGCACCAGGTGGCTCAAGAGAATTAAGGAACTCTGTTAGGTAATGGACAGCTTGATTTTCATCAAGGACTGAATCCAACTGATTTGTACTCCATAATAGCTGTTGGAATAGTGGGTACTGGCATCGGCCACGTTCAGATTGTGCTTTTTATATGCCACTAGCATGGGAGCCAGTCAGACGGACCTGGCATCAACTATGTTTGGACAGTGCTTTTTACGTGCCACTGGCACAGGAGTCAGTCAGGGGACATTGGCATCGATCACATTCAAATGATGCATTTTACGTGCCACTGGAATTGGAGCCAGTCAGGAGGCACCAGCTACAGCTACGATTTTGGTTTTACTTAACTCAACAGGTTTTCTCAAGCATATCATATCGTCTGACACATAAAGAATACTCTTAAATGAGCTGGACATGCAACATTAGTATCAGCTATGGCTGCAATCTCACTTTAGTTGCCGTGTCTTCTCAATATGTATATATTGCTTTTCTCAAGGATTTAACATAATAAACAGAAAAATTTAACAAAAACATAACAAATGGAAAATTTGACGAAAGCATAACAAATGGAGAATTTGATAATTTGTTATGGTTTTGTCAAATTTTCTGTTTGTTATTTCGATTTTGGATTTGGTTTGCAAGATTCTTTATGTCAGTTCGTTTGTTGAAGCATATTTTGTTGTGTCTAGGGAGAGTCACTCTGTTTCAGTGCCCCACTATTTAACACACTCACCAGCAAAGCCTTCACTCATCTACCTATTCATTCCTCCTAAAATATTCGTTGCATCCCGCAACCCCCCGGAAAGTTCACTTTCTTGTCTGTATCGTATGATACACATTCAGCACTTCTAAAAGAACAAGTGTACATTTGTTTATATACACACATGGTTGTTACATATATATATATATGTATATGTAAAATATATAGTTTTAGGGAAAATAACCAATTTTCAAGAACTCATCGATGAAAATCCACTATCACATATAGAAAAATTAATAATTAAAAGCACAATAAATAAGTATAATATAAAGTAAAGTAAATATCATAAGATAAATATAATTTTATTTATTATATTTATTATATTTATTATTATTATATTTATTATATTATATTTATTATATTATATTTATTATTATTATTATTATTATTATTATTATTATATTTATTATATTTATCTTATGATATTTACTTTACTTTATATTATACTTATTTATTGTGCTTTTAATTATTAATTTTTCTATATGTGATAGTGGATTTTCATCGATGAGTTCTTGAAAATTGGTTATTTTCCCTAAAACTATATATTTTATACAGTTCTATATTTAAGAGATGAGGAATTATTTACATTATTTACATTATCCGTCAAATGTAGATAATGTAAATTATATATTTTATATATACTTTATCTATAAGGCTCAATTTAATTTTAATTTTTATAAATTGATTTTAATTGAGTTTTTTACCTGTAATTTTGGATTTTGTCCCTAATAATATTATTATATATGTATATATATATATATATATATATATATATATATATATATATATATATATATATATATATATATCACAGGGTGCAGTGAATGAATAGTTGTCTAAATTACACAAAAATGAAAATAACACTGACGTCTCAATTTAACAGATATATTTACCAAAATTACATAAAAATATCTTGAAATACTAAAAAGTAAATTTAGTCAATAAAATTGCCATTAACTTCAACCACGGACTCCAGACGACTTCGGAATCTCCTGCAACTATTCTGGACAGTCTCCTTGTTTAAGTTGGTGAATGCTGCCATAATATTTGCCTTCAGTTCATCTTTGGTGTTACTAGTTGTTTTGTTGGTATCTCACTTAACTGCACCCCATACATAATAATCAATGGGGGTTGCATTCTGGGGAGTTAGGTGGCCAGATGTTAGGAGTGATGTGATCGCAGAAATTGTCTGACAGCCATGACTGGATTCTCCTGCTTGTGTGGCATGGTGCAGGGTCCTGTTGCCAGACAGGGTCTTCCAGCAGCCACCCTGTTTACCCAGGGCAGCACTACCTCCTCCAGGCACTTGATGTAGGCCTCAGTGTTGAGTCTGAGGCCGTGTGGGAAGATGGATGGAGGCGTAATGTCACCATCACTCCACACATTATGATGTTGACGGGATGTTTGATTTTTATTATTCTCAGTACATGTCCCTCAGATTGCATTGTCCTCAGATCGACACCCAAACACTCTGAAATGTTTGTATTGGAGCTTCTGGCACAAACGTCAAGCAGTACAGCATGTTGTTTCAAAATTTCTGGCAGAGTGAATTTCATCATGGTGCTGGTTTTCTCACAGACAGTGCCCAACTGAATCTACTATTCTGTGTAATCGACAAAACCAAAAACAAACAATGCACATGCACGAAATTAAAAATATAAAATGGTGACAATTTACCCATCACACCCTGTATATATGTATGTATCTATGTGTGCATGCTTATGTGTTTGTCTCACACCACCACTTGGCAATTGGTGTTGGTGTGTTTACACCACCATAACTTAATGGTTTGGCAAAAGAGACCAATTGAATAAGTTCTTCAAAAGAAAAGTACTAGGGTCAATTCATTCAATTGGAATTCTTTAAGGCAGTACCCCAGCAAGTCCAAAGTCTAATGACTGAAACAGATAAAAGATAAGATTTGTACATATATACTTATACTGAGACACATGCACATACACACACAAATATGTGTGTGTGGGTGGGTGTGCACATGCATGCATGTGTGTGTACGCATGCATGTGTGTGTGTCATTGTATGTATGTGTATGTATATATATATATATATATATATATATATATATATATGTATATAGGTAGATTTCCAAGTTTGGTTGATAGAGATATACAATCCTATGAGGTACTGTATTTGCTTTTACCGGTTAATAATGCTGGCTAACCTCAGTGAGTGTACAAAAACTCCTGTTAGTTTATTTTACTCCTCAGTAGATCTTCAGATCAGTAAATCTGTATGTCTCTATAGAGACTGTATGTTGTCGGGGTAGAGAAGAAATAATAAATTAGTAATAATTAAGGGGAATAGAGATTGATGTTTTTTGCACATGCAAGTGAGACCAGTCGAGAACTCCGCATACCGGAAGCCAGCAAGTGTATGGGGTCATCAGGAGAGAATGTGTGCCATTTCAGGGCCTACCCCTCGACGACATCAATGCGTACTGGCCCCATTCACTGATATGACACTATGACACCCCGCTTACTAGATCAACTGCTGGCCCTCTCCTATACTTTATTCCGTCATTTGTCACAGTCACTTCTATCCTGTCCACTCACCTAGTCCAAACCTCTGTATCACCTCCCTTATTCTCACTACCTCCAATATCCCTCAAGAGCATATCTTGGCACATCTTTTCCGCCATTTCTCTCTCTATTGCTCTAACTCACCCTCCTTTCTATTCCAGCTGAGATATCCATGTATCCACTCTACAGCAAGACACCTATCCTTCTATATCTTAAATCTCCCACTCCTATCTGAGGGGTTTTTGTCTTGCAAGTTACCTTTTCAGTGCTGGTGCCACATGAAAAGCACTGCTGTCAGTGCCACATAAAAAGCACCCAATACTCTCCATAAAGTGGTTGGCATTAGGAAGAGCATCCAGTCACAGAAATCATACCAAAACAGACAATGGAGCCTGGTACAGCTCCTGGCCTTACCAGCTCCAGGTCAAACCACTCAACCCATGCCAGCATGGAAAACAGACCTTAAATGATTATGTACTATATATCTTTGTCCCCACTCTCTCTCTCTCTCTCTCTCTCTCTCTCTCTCTCTCTCTCTCTCTCTCTGTATATATATATGTGTGTGTGTGTGTGTGTGTGTGTGTGTATGTATGTATAGCTAGACACACACATGCATACATACATACATACATACATACATACATACATGCATGTGTTAGGACTGTTGGGTGTGTGTGCAAGCATGAAAGGCACCATTATGTTTATTAGATACTAACCACTGTATTTTTAAGTAGGAATAAAACAAACTTAAATAGGAAGTCTTAAAAGACACTTCTAATGTTTCATTACTAATATTGCTATTTTTATTTTAAAGTCGATTCAGCAACATTAAACCAAAAGATGTTTGTGTTGAAATCACCCACTCAAAATTCTTTTTTCAAATTTTACTTATTTTTTAATAAGATAAGCAAATAAATCAACTATTAATAATAATAATAATAATAACAATGATATTTTTATTAGCCACTGGAGCATAGAAGACAAGGACAACACAAGGACAGACAACAATTTGTGTGGGGATTTACGTAAAGGATGAGAAGAAAGAAGTGGAAAAGATGGAGAAATGGTATACAAAGGATGTGACAACAGGAATAATGCAGTCTTCCTGTTATGGGAGAAACTCCAGCTAGGGCCAATCAAGGAACCACTCAGATCCAGTATTACCTTGACCACCAATGGCACAAGCCCTCCCTCATGCTCTCCAATCTACAAGCACTTACTTAGGTCATTCAGTCTAACCATTTTTGCTACAGTCACCCATCTTTTCACAAACTCACTAGGAGGTAGTAAATAATGAAGATAATAATTTTTTTACTATAAGCACAAGGCCTGAAATTTGGTGGGAGTGGCCTAGTTGATTACATCGTCCTCAGTGCATAACTGGTACTTATTTTATCAACACCGAAAAAATGAAAGGCAAAATTGACCTCAACAGAATTTAATCTCAGAATGCATAGACAGACAAAATGCTGCTAGTCATTTTCCCTGACATGCTAATCCTTCTGTCGGCTTGCCACCTGAACAACAACAACAACAATAATAATGGTTTCAAATTTTGGTACAAGGCCAGCAATTTCGGGGAGTAGGGTGTCAATTACATTTACCCCTGTACTCAACTGGTACTTATTTTATTGACCCCGAAAGGATGAAAGGCTAAGTTGACCTTGGCAGAACTTGAACTCAGAATGTTAAAATGGATGAAATGCTGCTAAGCATTTTTCCCAGCATGCTAACCATTCTGCCAGCTTCCTGCCTTAATAATAATGATAATAATAATTCTTTTGTGTGTGTTTGTTTTCCTATTGTCGGCTTCTCTTGAACATTGAGGATATTTATTCCCTATATGATATAATTCACTATTACTCTAATTGTCACTCTACTCATTATTTATTTCCGTAGGCATGTGGCAGTTAATTAATTCTTTGGAAAACTTCTCAACTACAACTAGGCTGTTGATGCTGCAACTGCTGCTACTATTATTACTACTACTTGTAGTATTGGCACTACTACTACTTAGTGGGACACCATTACTACTTATGTAGTGGTGTTAGTGTTGTTGTTGTTGTTGTTGTTGTTGGTGGTGGTGGTGGTGGTGGTGTGTGTGTGTGGTGGTGGTGGTGGTGGTGGTGGTGCCACTACTGTTACTATGTGGAAGGGGTTTAGTTAATAACATTGAGCTCAATGCTCAACTATTATTATATTTTGTGACCCCCACCCCAATAGTCAACTGATACTTTATTTTATTGACCACAGTACTTGACTGGTCCATTATTTTATCTACTCTGAACAAATGAAAGACAAAGCTGATCTCTGTAGGATTTTCAGAACCAGAAAAGTCAGAAGAAATACCATAAAGCATTTGCTCCTATGCTCTAGTGGTTCTCACAGCCACCACTTTATTACTAGATAATAATAATTATAATATTGATCTAAAATTTTGCAACAAGGGCAGCAATTTTGGGGAGGAGATGAGTCGATTACATAATCATAATAATAATATTAATAATAATAATAAACCTTTTGTTTATTTTATCACCAGGGCCTGTTCAACAATGTGTTACAAAAAAGGGGATTACAGAGACATCATTATCATCATTGTTTAATGTCCATTTTCCATGCTGGCATGGGTTGGACTGTTTTACAGGAACTGGCTAGCCAGGGAGCTGTCCAGACTCCAAATTGTTTGTTGTGGCATGGTTTCTACAGCTGGATGCCCTTCCTAACATTAGCCAATTTGCAGAGTGTGTTAGGTGCTTTTTATGTGCCTAATTGATGGCATCCCACACAGCCACATTCGTGAGAATCCTTTTGCTGAATTTCATCATGATATCCTTGACCTTTATCACCTTCTGCATTCATTTACTTGAAATGTTTAGTCCTCAAAATGTCCTCAAGCAATTGCTTTTCAGAAGATAATTAATTGGATTCTTATTAGCAATCTCTCTCTTGCAAGCATCATGGTGGGAACCCATCTATTCACAAATCTACACTTGATCTTTACCAAACTCTCCTTGCATTTTATTTGAAAATAATGTATAAGTTTGGCATTTACTATACAAAATCATTGTAAACTTTATGCTTTTCTAGGGAAAGGGTTCATCTACACACATGCACATTTTACACACATTCCTTTAGAGTATATTGTTTTTACTTTGGTGGTCTTTATCCTTTTTCTTTTACTCTTTCTACTATTCTTAGCAATCTACTACTCCTGTTCATTGTCCATCTCCTCTTTGTGGTTGTAAGATAATGGTGTAGTGCTGCTTGTTATGGCTAGGAGAGATGTGTCTTTTCTTGTTGGCTACTGGGACTGAGGACAAGGCAATCTTTTCTATTTCCAAAATCTCAATTCAGTGATGCTTTGAGAAGAGCAGTTTCTGTACCTTGATATTGTTGATGTCTCTAATGTTCTTGCCTGTTTATTGAGTTCTTTCTAACAGAAAACCCCCAAATGGCTTTTACTGTTAAATGAGTTGCAGCTGACCTTTCTGCCTTACCTCACCAGTCTCATTGCTTTTCTTTCCATAGCCATATTGAAGTCTTCGGAGGTCATTAAAACATTAATATCTGTAATGACTCCTCCCAGCTACATGTCATTTCTAGTCACTTCAAAGCTCACTACTTGCTTGTTCTGTACCACAAAGGTAACAGTGTGTCAAAAATTATCATCATCACCATTCTTCTCCACTCAGGTCCTCATGTTGCATTGTCCCTTGTATTGTTGTAATAATTTATGGGCAAGTGTATGTTACTCTTGCTTTCTCACTGTCTCTTTAATTTTGAAAACCAGGTATTTAGTCACATAAGCCTTATGTAACCAATACAGAAGATATGACTCCACATATTGGAGAGGTTTATCTCCAGCTGTCACTTTAAGAGCATTAGTATAACCTTGTATTTTCATAGATACAGATACTGTGACCTTCGTCCTTGCTCACTCTGAGATAAATATCTCAGGTACAGAGGCATTTTCTTTGATCTCATTTCTCTACCTCAACAATATTTTCTCTGCTAAGTTACATATTTATTTTCTTTTTATTGCTAGCAATGCCAGTAAAAGAATTGAAAGTTTCACCTGTGATGCTCAAAATAACATATTTTCTTATTAAATTGGCTTGTTTTCTTTGTTTTGAAAAATAAGGAAATTGATTTTGCTTTTAAAGGCAACAAATGAAAGTTTTAGATATGTTAGTCTTGTTAGGTCTCTTCAGCTCACTTGACAAGACTTAGAAATTACCAAAATATATATATATCATCATCCTCATTTAATGTCCATTGTCCATGCTAGCATGGGTTGGACAGTTTGACTAGGGTTGGGAAGCTGGAAGGCTGCACCAGATTCCAGTCTGATCTGGTATGGTTTCTATGGCTGAATGCCCTTCATAATGCCAATGACTCCGAGAGTGTAATGGGTGCTTTTACATGCCACTGGCACAAGTGTCATTTGAATGATACCAGTATCTGCCATAACTACGATTTTACTTGGCTTCACGGGTCTTCTTCTCAAGCACAGCATAATGCCAAAGGTCTCGGTCATTAATCATTGCCTCCATGAGACCCATGACTTGAAAGGTGTTTTTTCACATGCCACTGGTATCAGCCACCTTGCCTCTGTGAGGCCCAACGCTTGAAAGGTGCTTTTTATGTCCCACCGACGCAGGTGCCAGTTACGTGACACCAGCATTTGCCATGACCACGATTTCACTCAGTTTGATAGGGTTTGATAAGCACAACATACCCCCAAAGCTCTCAGTCATTAGTCATTGCTTGCACAAGACCCAAAGTTCGAAGATCCTGCTTCACCACCTCACCCCAGGTCTTCTTGGGTCTACATTTACCACAGGTTCCCTCTACAGTTAGAGATCAACACTTCTTTACACAGCTACTTTGTCCATACATATCACACAATCATACCAGCACAATCATCTCTTGCACATCACATCTTATGCCCAACTTTTTTCTCAAGGTGCTTACACTCTCTCATATATGCACACTGATATTGTACATTTGGCTATCACAGCCCATGTTACACTGCCGTGTAGCATAGTTGTTCACACACAGGCATCATGCAATCTGCCTTTCACTCTGAGGGAGAGGCCTTTGTTGCTAACAGAGATAGGAGCTCTCTGAACTTTGCCCAGCCTATTCTTATTCTCACCGCTATGCTCTCAGAGCATCCACCTCCACTACTAACTTGGTCACCCAGATAACTGAAGCCATCTACTTCCTCTAGCCTAGCCACCTGGCAGTTGATGGAGTCTATTTTCTGTACATTTTTGGTGTTTATTGTACCAGAGCATCTTCCACACACAAAACCTATTTTCCCTGTTAACCTTCCTCTGGTATTGCTGCACTTCTTATGTGTACATAGCTTACACCAGGTACATCTTATGGAGTTTCTACCTATGCCTTTTCTACAGATCGGGCAGGGCCATCTACCTGAAGGGATTTGTGATTTATCTGCCTTCCTACTTACTAAGACTTTGGTTTTTGCTCGGTTAACTCTAAGGTCCTTTGATTGTAGACCTTCCTTCCATACCTGAAACTTCTCTAGTTCTGGTAGTGACATGCATATATCATCACTTAAATGTATATGTATGTATGTATATATATATATATGTGTGTGTGTGTGTGTATATATATATATAAACTGTATAATAACATATCATAATAATATTTTATTCTCCAATTTGAAGTGACAATTTATAAATACAAGCAAATGATTGAAAAATGATGAACTAACCCCAGCCAGAATCGAACCCACAAATCAATGCTAACATGGCTCTTTGCGCATCCAATTGGCCAAATGCTCACTCATCCATTTCAGCCAAATTTTGTTAATATATACATTAACTGTCTAATACTACATATATAACATTTGTAATCAAACATGGAAAGCTTTGTAAATTACGAAGACAAAGCTAACCTCAACCAAAATCAAACCCAAAAATCAACGTTAATATATGAACTGGGAGATGTGGCGATTTGCTATATTAGATGAGACATGTCAAGCTAAATAAAATTTCTGTCTTCCACACATACAGGCTTGTCCTTTCATGTGCTGGTGCCACTTAAAAAGTACTTGTGCTGGTGTTGCGCAATTGCACCTGTGCTTGTGGCACATTAACCCATATATGCTCATAAAACAATGAAGTCTTAAAATTTCACTGTATTTAGATTAAATGTTATGGTAAGCTTTCACAATCTGGAAGAGAAGGACAGTATGCAACTGTTAGCTACAGTTGTCGACTACCTACTGAACATTTCGTATACTCAGTCAGCTGCTTCCTGGCGAGTTCATGTCCAAACGAGTAGGAGCAGGTTTTGCGTTGCGAAAACGCAACCATGGGTGTATATGGGTTAAATGCACCCAGCACGCTCTGTTAAGTGGTTGGTGTTAGGAAGGGCATCCAACCCAAATAGAAATCCAATCCAAATAGAAACCCTGCTTCAACAGACAGCTGGTGCCTGGACAACCCGTGCTAGCCAGCCCCATGTCAAACTGTCTAACCCATGCCAGCATGGAAAGCAGACATTAAACGATGATGATGATATAAAGAGTTGGGGAAATGTAATGATACTGATTATATATATCAACATGAATGAAAATGATGGGCTGAGGGAAAATATCTTAGAAAAGCATTCTGCATAATAAATACAAATAAACATTGTATGGTTTTTACATGTTTATTATAGAGTATAGTGAAAATTTTCAATTAACCGAGATGATTCATGCAATTAGTTGACAAAACTCTCTAGGGATGCTTAAAATCTAAAAATAGCAATCACTAACTTCAGTAATATCAGCAATTTTTTGCTGAAGAAAGGACATACAGACCTTTTGGAAGCTATCTCATTTCATCTATGCTACCACATAACAATTAATATACAATATTGAATAATAAAACAATTGTTAATTATAATATCCCATAGAAGGAATAACTTAAATCTCTTCTTTGATATTTACAAATAATATTAAAAGACTTATTGAAGGCTACAATACAATTTCTTGCTATTTGTGATAGCCATCTTATTGAATCCCTTTAGGATAAAATTATCAGTTGCATAAATTTGGTTTATAATCAATATCTTTGCAATATGAGATCCATTCTTTGCTTCACTGCTGAACATGGAAAATAACATGAAGAACAGTTATTTGTTACAGGCATCATATGTTGACCAACAAGTGTCCCTACACTATTGTTGAAAGGTCTTGATTATATTTAAACATACATCCAGTTCCATAGCAACACTCTTGTGATGTCAATAGGAAAAGAAGAGAGAAAAAAAACATCAGAAATATTGAATTATTCTGCAAGCTAGACAGAATGGCATCATTTGTGAGTCACTCCTAGCTAGACACAGTTGCTGGTTAGTATTCAATGTAAAGCAGCAACCATCATAATTAAGAAACGCCTTCAGTCAATTAATAATTTCTTTATAAATAAATAAATAAATAAATAAGAGACAAACAAGCTGTGTGTCTATTGTTAGTATTTTCACCAGCATTAATTAGATAAAATGAAGTGAAGGGTAGAATGTTTAATTTGACATAACTCAGTTTCCCTTAAACAGATAACAGAATATCTGGAGAAGTTACCAGTAATACTCTTATATCTTAACCTGAGAGAGATTAGTCTCACATCTCCTTAAAGTTACAAAATCAAAAGTTAAGTAACTGTCCTAATTCTGTTAATTTGTGCCATATATATTCTGTTAATTCCAGTATTGTAAGGAATTGGGCCAATATTGTCTTTCAAAACTAATAATGTCTGGGATTGCTATTCTTCTCAATAATACTATTGCCAGTGTTAAATCATAAGCAGCATGAAGAAGATATGTTCAGGATTCTCAACTATATTCCCTTAATTGAAGAAACCTAGGATACACCATTTTCAGTGAATGAAATCAACCCCAGTGTTTATTTGTATCTCACAACTGTAGATAACGTCATTGATTACAGACTTCCAGTGGATTAATCACCGGTTCACTATATTTTTGATGATGAATGTCACAAGGGAGTATTTCTAGACTGGTACAAGAAAAATACTACAAAGAATGTCATTCAAAAAGCACCAGTTTTATTTATTTTTTTTTTCTTTGTGATACTTACATCCTTTGCTTACATTAATTGGGGTAAGATATGCATGTGCGCGCACACACACACACACACACACACACACACACACACACACACACACACACACATTATGGCATCATTTTATGTTTGCTTTTTATACTAGCATGGGCTGAACACATCATCACATTCCAAGTCAGTTCTTATTCAGTGTTACTGCCCTCCTCAATTGGTTTAGAGCAGGGGTGTCAAAATTGTCTGGCTTTGTAGATTGGATTGAAGCATAAATTAGATCTCATAGCCCAGACAGAGACAATTATTCCTAAAATCCCTATTCATAATGTAGGCCATAATAAATGGATATAGGAATATAACGACTTTGTGTGCAGAGATGTATGACATATGGGTAGAACTTATCCACATCATACATATGTGTATGCATGTAAAATCATTTAACATCTGTGTTCTATGCTGGCATAAATTTGACAGTTTGACAGGATTCAATGAGTCTAAAGACTACATCATACTCCAGTGTTTACCATGTTTTTTTTTTTATAGCTGGATGTTCTTCATAATGCCAACCACTTTACAGTATGTAATTAGTGCATTTTTCATACCACCAGCACTAGTGAGGATGCCATGCAGCTCACAAGACAACGTTGTTGTTGTTGGCACTCCGTCACTTATGATGTCGAGGGTTCCAGTTGATCCGATCAACGGAACAGCCTGCTCGTGAAATTAATGTGCAAGTGGCTGAGCACTCCACAGACATGTGTACCCTTAACGTAGTTCTCGGAGATATTCAGCATGACACAGTGTGACAAGGCTGACCCTTTGAATTACAGGCACAACAGAAACAGGAAGTAAGAGTGAGAGAAAGTTGTGGTGAAAGAGTACAGCAGGATTCGCCACCATCCCCTGCTGGAGCCTCGTGGAGCTTTTAGGTGTTTTCGCTCAATAAGCACTCACAACGCCCAGTCTGAGAATCGAAACCGCGATCCTATGACCGTGAGTCAGCTGCCCTAACCACTGGGCCATTGTGCCTCCACTCACAAGACAACAAACAATGAGGTATTAGAGTCAGCTTTATTCTAAGAGATGAAGAGAATAGAGATCTGGGAAGAGTAGGATTTTGTAGAGGAACTACATGGATATTCACCACCTGTGAGGTTTCTTTGTACATCTTGTCTTGAGAGTCTCTATTTCCCTACAATGTCTGTACATTCCAGGCAGTTGATTAAGCTTGTAAGTACACGAGAGAACTAAGACAAAAGGATGCAGATAAGCATTGAGAATAACAGAAGAGTGGCAGCAATGGAACATATCCAATGCTATCTGACAGACATCTTAATCTTGGAGAAAGGTAGAGTGAAGAGGAGATAGGTGATAGTGCTATGAATAGTAGAAAAAGTGAAAAATATCAGAGGTGAGAGAACCAGATAGATCCGATACCATCCCTGTTACATGAGCTGCATGGTGCAGAGAATTGTAGAGATCCATTGTCATATTGTCAGTATTGTAGTGAATAGGAATGAGGAAGAGTGAAGAGAACCTGTGTGAAAAAGAGATCGGATTGAAAGAAATGATAGACATAAGGCGGTGAGCTGGCAGAAACGTTAGCACGCCGGTGAAATGCTTAGCGGTATTTCCTCTGCCGTTATGTTCTGAGTTCAAATTCCACTGAGGTCGACTTTGCCTTTCATCCTTTCGGGGTCGATAAATTAAGTACCAGTTACACATTGAGGTCGATGTAATCGACTTAATCCCTTTGTCTGTCCTTGTTTGTCCCCTCTATGTTTAGCCCCTTGTGGGCAATAAAGAAATAAGAAATGATAGACATAAAGTGTTAAAGAGGTGATAGGGCAGCAGATGGGGTGGGAGGTTTAACTGGGACTAGTTAGGTAATAAACCCCAATGTTCTTATGTGTGTGTGTATGCATATATATGTGCATATGCATATATATATGTATATATATATATATATATATATATATATATATATATACATGCACACACATATACATACACGCACTTGGAAAGCAGATGTTAAACAATAATAATGATAATGATCAGTCTTCCTTGAAAAACATATCTGACTATGGGGAAATGTTACCTTGTTTCTTCTTTGAAAAGAGTTGAAAAAGGTTGGAAACAGGAAAGGCATCCAGCTGTGGAAAATTTTCCTCAACAAATTCCCTATGACCTATGCAAGCGTAGAAAAGTAAATGTTAAAGGGCGATGAAAAAACTTGTATGTGTGAGTGAGAAATATTAAAAAAAGACAGACAGTATATAAATATATACACATTGTTGGGTGGCCATTGACACAAGTTCCTCTACCTTTTGACAGGTTTTATTTTCTACTGCACAGGGTGTCCAACAACCACCCTTCACACCAAGCAACCTCAGTGGGATTGGCAGTTTAGTTACCAACAACCCAACCGTGCAACAGGTTATACTGGATTATGTGTTACCAGTAAGCACTCAAGAGTGACCAGACATTAACAGGCTAATGCAAAGCAAAGGAGTAAAGCAGTTGCAAATATACCACCTGCATTGACCTATAATCTGCATATTTTGCAAATCATTGGCGGGACTCAAATGTCACGTTTAACAGAAAGCATTATGACTGACAAAGAAAGTGTAGGTTGTCAGATCCTCATGCGTTAAAATCAGTGGGAGAGTCCATCATAAATGTGTGAGTGTGTGTATACATGTATATAGTGGTCAGGTTGATATGATATTAGATTGCTAGCATATTATAGGTAAATAATTCAAATTCATTACTAATGTTCTGTTGTGTCTGTGAACTATACACTTAATTTTATATTATTACCTAATTTCACCAGTTTTTTTTAAACATTATCTGTGATGTATGAATACCCCTATCTAAGGAAATATTCATCACATATCTGCTTAACAATTAACAGCCTTATCACAAACTCAAGGGACTGCTGCAGTGTGTGACATCATTAATATTTTTGTTCTTTAATTATATATCTGTTCATAAAAGAATGCAGGGAATGGTTATTATTTCCACTAAATGACACAAGCATCATTGTGTGGTTCAGAAATTTGCTTTTCAATCATGTGGTTTCAGGTTCAGCCCCACTGTGTGACGCCTTGAGCAAGTGTCTACTACTATAGTTTCGGACTGGCCAAAGCCTTGTGAGTGGATTTAGTGGACAGAATCTGAAAGAAGTTCATCATATATGTATAACACACACACACACACACACACACACACACACACACACACATGTATGTGTATGTATGCATATATGTATGTATATGTATGTTTATGAAGGTGCTTAGTGGTTAGGGTATTATGAAGGTACTTAATGGTTAGAGTATTCAATTCCCAATTGTAAGATCATGAGTTCAATTCCAGCAGTGCTTTATGACCTTGAGCAGAACGCTTCATTTAATGGTGCTCCTGTTCACTCTGCTGGAGAAATGAGTAGTACCTGTACTTTAAACAGCCAACCTTTTCACATTCTGTGTCACACTGAATCTCCCTGAAAACTACATTAAGGGTACATGTGTCTGTGGAGTGCTCAGCCACATGCACTTTAATTTCATGAGCAGGCTGTTCTATTGATCAGACCAACTGGAACCCTCACTGTTATAACTAATGAAGTACCAGTTTACATGTACATATGTATGTGTGCATGTTAAACATTTTCCAGTATGCAAATTAGGGACTCCTTCATAGAATAACTACTGCATTTGTTGAGTATATAAACAGTTTGGCTGCTTGTTTCTCTGCAGACTGTCAGAATGATGTGGACGCCTCTGCTGAGAACCCATTAAGGTTGTTCATTTTTTTCAGTTTGCAGAGAAATGGCTAAACTTTGCCCTGTTTATAATTATACCATATGTAATATGTGTGTGTGTGTGTATGCATTTATGTGTGTCTTAGTGTTTCCTTCTCTTGATGTCAATGGATACTTGTAAGCTAGCATCACCATCATTTGAGTAGAGTCCCTCATTATCAATATGTCTGGCCACGGGGAAACATTACCTTGCTTGGAAACATGGGACAGACAAATTCTGTCTGACTCATGCACCATTGAAAAAATGTATGTTAAAATTCTGATGATGGTGATCTGAAATATCAAACTTAAAATCCATTACAAGGGGGTGCAGAAAAGTTCCTGGCTAGAAGGATATTACAAAAGGCCTGGTTGGAGGCCCAACCTTCCAAATTCTTTTACAGAGCTTAAACTGAAGGACCGCTGCTATAAGTGTGTGAATCTGAGAGGGGAATGGGTCGAATAAATTCATAATCAACTGATCCTTCTCTATTTTCTTTTACCCAAAGTCTGGAATTTTTCGGTACCCCCTTGTATAATGACCTGATAAAATTATCTGTGCATGAGTTGTTTTATTATTCGCCAATAATATAATTTACCCATCCAACCAACCCTTGTACCAAACATTCAGGAATCTTTGATTTTTGTCTTAAGTTCTTTGTTGATTGCTCGAGGAACAGTCCTATATCTAATTTAGAAACTGATCAACCTTAGGAAGACATTTTTTTAAAGACATTGATTCATTTCTAGTCTCAGTGCACAGAGAAAGTGCCTTCTACTATTGAAGCAAATTCCTATTAACCAGCTAGAAATATATACTAATAGTGTAAAACCTATTTGCTGTTCTGCAGCATCACTGCACAAGTAGAACAAAATTCAAATTTTGTGTTCGAAGCAGCTCAATAATGTAAACATTGTCAATATTTCCTACTTAATGTATGTACGTCGCTAAATGCTAGTATCTGCAGTATTTTATCTATGGGAGGTCTCTTTATTTATTTATTTATGCAATGTATGTATAAATGTATGCAATGTATATATGTAATGTTTGCATGTAATGTGTACATGTAATGTGTACATGTAATGTGTGCATATTGTGTATGCATGTAATATATGTATGTAGGTAGGTATATATGTTATGTATGTATGTATGTATGTATGTATGTATGTATGTATGTATGTACGTTTGAATGTGGTGTGTGCCAGAGGGCTTGCAAATCCAATGGGGGTCTTAAAAGACATGTTAGGATCCACAATGAGCAGAACTTACCTGCAGGTATTGGTAGTGCAAATCAGAGGTGCAATTTGTGTGGGTGTTTTTTCAAAACATTGTCTGGTTTAAAAAGCCACATCAGACGCCATGAAAGGGCTAAGGTGTAGGTGCAGGAGGTGGTCAAACTCTGTGTAAGTAGACAACCACCATGTATGTAATGTATGTACGTATGTCTGACTGTTTGCTAAACTTTTACCAGAATATAGGTAAGAGTGGCTGCTTCAAAGTCTCCGCCCGCTAGCCTTTGTCAGACTGTCCAACAAAAGTTAGCAGGCCAAAACTTCAAAGATACTGTCGCCTCTCTTCTTGTAAAACTTATATAAACAGATTCTCTACTAATAAGTGTGTGTGTGTGTACAAGCCTGCGTGTGTTTCTATCTTCCTGTCTTAACATTGTGCACTAATTGTATAGAAAACAACACTGCCATACAAGCAGTGATGTTTGTTTGCAGTTTTCTATGAAAACTTAAATAGATTAGGAGAAAATACTACCTTACTTGGAAACGGGTGAAGGCTGCTGATGAGAAGAGCATCTGCTCATAGAAAATCTGCCTCAGCAAATTCCATCTGACCCATGCAAGCATGAACAGTTGATAATAAAATTATTTTGGTGATGGGGACCATAATGACATTGCCAATGTTACCATGACTGCCACCAGCACTAATGATGAGCATTTTTTTTTTTTTTAGAGAAGTTTTAGTTTTTATTCTTTTACTTATTTCAGATATTTGATTGTGGCCATGCTGGAGCACCACCTTGAAGGGTTTTAGTCGAACAAATCAACCCCAGGATTTATTTCTTAAGCTTAGTATTTATTCTATCAGTCTCTTTTGTCGAACTGCTAAGTTACAGGGACATAAACACACCAACACCAGTTATCAAGCGATGGTGTGGGAATAAACACAGATACAAAGACACACACGCATATATATATATATATATATATATATATATATATCTTTTATCTCTTTTGTTTCAGTCATTTGACTGTGGTCATGCTGGAGCATTGCCTTCAGTCAAACAAATCAAGCCCAAAACTTATTCTTTGTAAGCCTAATACTTATTTTATTGGTTTCTTTTGCTGAACCACTAAGTTACGGGGGGCATAAACACACTAGCATTGGTTGTCAAACAATGGTGGTGGGGACAAACACAGACACACAAACATATATACATGATGGGCTTCTTTCAGTTTCTGTCTACCAAATCCACTTACAAGGCCTTGATGGGCCCAAGGCTATAGCAGAAGACACTTGCCTAAAGTGCCACACAGTGGGACTGAACCCAGAACCATGTCATTGGTAAGCAAGCTACTTACCACACAGCCACTCCTATGCCTGGCTTCTGTCAGTTTCCATCTACCAAATCCACTCACAAGGCTTTGGTCAGTCCTAGGCTATAGTAGAAGACACTTGCCCAAGGTGCCATGCTGTGGGACTGAACCTAGAACTATGTGGTTAGGAAGCAAGCTTCTTACCACACAGCCATGCCTGTTTTTTGTTTACAGAAGTTTTACTTTGTTAATTTATTTTTTGCTTGCTAAGTTATTTGGTTATATGATGAGAACTGTGGGTTGTATGGAAAGCAAAATCAGTTACATAGAAAACAAAATCCAAGAGAAATATGTTCACACTGATAAGTAACTTAGCAACAGATTTTCTTTCAAATATTATTGGTTGCTATAATACTTGGTAATACAAGATGCATTCAGATATTGGCAATATATGTATTTTCTTCTTTTGCTAGATTTACTCCTTGAACTTCATTCGAGGGTTTAGTCAATTTTTATATCAATTTCAGTCTGGTAGTTGCTTCTTTTATCAAGATCTATTTGTTGAAGTGCTAAGTTATATGATATAAAAGGCACAACATAAAAAGCACAGACTTGTACACAAACATGCACACGCACACACACATGCATGCACATACGTATCTGTTTGACACAAAGAATTGCATGAATAAGGAGGGACAAAAAGTACACTGCAAACTTCATGTTTCTAATCTTTAGACAATGATTCAATATGTTAAACTTGGATTATCAAATAATGAAGTTTCAAACTTAATATGTGATCATCATCACCATCATCATCATCATCATCATCATTATCATGTTTTTTTAACATTCACTTTTCCATGAGGCAGATTTTCTGAGGCTGGATGTTCTTCTTGTCATTAACCTTCACCTGTGTCTAAGAAAGGTTACATTCCTTCTTGCTTTCAAATGCAAACAGCATAATGACTGAGCATGTTTTCATCAAAGGTTGCAAACAAACGACACCACTTTTGAAGGTGATGCATGCTTACAACTAGTACATGATATCAAGACAAGGAGACATGATCATACACACATACTATATGTGTGTGTGTGTGTGTGTGTGTATATATATATATATATATATATATATATATATATTATAAGGTTTTTAAACTTTTAAATATTCATATTCAAAAGAGACAGAGACTTCAAATTCGATATAAGTTCTTATGCTATATTGGTAACGGTTGCTACATCCTCTGGAAAAATTATTATATATATATATATATATATATATATATATATATTCTTTTAATCTTTTTTTACATTTCAGCCCTAAGGCTATTGCTATGCTGGAGTGCCACCAGTGATATATATATATCATCATCATCATTATCATTTAACATCTATTGTCCATGCTGACATGGGTTGAACAGTTTGACCGTGGCTGGATGCCCTTCTTAACGCTAACCACTCTGAGAGTGTAATGGGTGCTTTTACATGCCACCAGTATGGGTGCCAGTTGCATGACTCCAGCATTTGCCACGACTACGATTTCACTTGACTTGATGGGTCTTCTACTCAAGCACGGCATATTGTCAAAGGTCTCAGTTATTTGTCATTCTCTCTGTGAAACTCAATGCTCGAAAGGTGCTTTTTACATGCCACCAACACAGGTGCTAATTACATGACACCAGCATCGGCCACATTACCTCTATTCACAAGGCTTTCGTTGACTCAGGGCTATAATAGCAGACATTTGCCTGAAGTATCATATTGAAAGATTGAACTAAAAACCTCAAGGTTGCAAAGCAAACTCCTAAGCACACAACCATACTTATGCTATAGCCTTGCCTACACCTGTCATATCTACTCACAAGATATTGCTCAAACCAAAACTATAGTACAGTGCTGGACAGTAGAAGTGAATCCAGAGCTATTTGGTTCCAAAGTGAATTTCGTAGCCACACAGCAGGGCCTGCACTTATGTAGAAAAAAAATCCTTTTTATTTTCATTGATTAATTTTTAAATTAATATTGGGTCAAATATTTCTTTTGTTTGTATATTGTAGTAGGTGCTGATGCATTTTCCATATAGCCTTGAGTTATTTTAAGACTATACTCTTTATGAATATAGCTTTGAGATAACTTAAGGTTATATTCATAGCCCTAAGTTATCTTAAGGCTATATATGATATTTTTATTAGTGGTGGAAGATATTCAATTTAAATGATCTCTGTAAATTAATGGTGTTTATTTTGTTGACTCTTGAATGCTAAAATGAAATGTTGATCTTGATGAAATTTCAACACAGAATATAGCAGGATTAATACTGTTAGGTATTTTATTTAATTCAATGTTCTACACTTTCTGTCATCTCTCTCCACCCTTCTTCATCTCATTAATATAGATTGCTGTCAATGACAGAAAGCAACAAGTGTGTAATGTAAGGGTATAGTTGACTAAATTTGCCTTCAGAAATAATCCAGAAGTGTCAAAGATGCACCAATAGGACTTCAACTCGAAATTAAATGGAATAGAACTAAATACATTTAGCTCAATAAATATCTTATTCTGTCATCTCTCCACCTTCTTCATATAGGTCATATTGAACATTAAAAAACTTGTTTAGTAATAAAAAAAAAAATGATAAATTAATTATTGCTGAACTTGTCAGCATCTTATCATTTCAGTCTTAACTACAGTTAGATTACTATGTCAAATTATGATCTTCAAGATGATTTAGTGAGATCAAAGATATTTATAGTTTTAGTCTAAACAATGTTTCATTATAAAATGATATACAATATCAAAGAACGTGGTGGTAAGAAATATTAGAGTGCTCTACACTGCTTAGTTTTTTTGCACATAAAGTTCAAATCGTACCTATGTCAGTTTGTGCCATTTGTCCCACTGTGATCAGTAAATTAAGTATCTGTACTATACTGGTATGGATCCATTTGACTATACTCTTTCTCTAAATATGTATGGCCTTGTGCCAATCTATGAAGTCAGTATTATGTGATATTACTCAGTTAAAGAAAGGAGTATCTACAAGAACAAGGAAAATAGAAAAATTCGTTTTGGTTATTTTCATAATATCACAAGGGGAATGGGTTGGTTTATTTTTTTTTATTTCATTTTGCATATTGGACATTGTTTTCTTTATTTGTGCAAGTACTTTACATATTTTATGCTACCAGTACCCACAGAAAATTAACCAGTACACAGACAATTAAGTACATGTGTTTAAAAGGAATGAACTACTTATATCTCACGGGGATAACTGGCCAAATTTGTAGTTCTGCAAAGATTGGAAACAGTATGCAAATGGTTTGCCTCCATAAGCTACACAAAATAACTATTTTTGCTGATATTGTAATGTAACAAACAGTAGGACGTTAGATTGAAATACCTCACAGTATATAGTTTACTCTTGATAGTCTAGATCTCTCTCTCTCTCTCTCTCTCTCTCTCCATATTATTCACTATAAAACCTGCTGAATGAAACTCTAACATCTCTCCCATGTCGATAAATTAAAAACCAGTCATTTTTCAAAAAGGGGATAATTCAATCAATTCTATCCCTTCCAATATGCATTTGTGACCTTGTGCCAATCTGAAGAATCAATATGTTCAGGTGTACATGCACTCAACAGTTCAGTACAGAAATTAATTTTCATTGCTAGGAAAAATTAGTGCTTCAACAATTTGGCATAATATCATCGAAGGTATTAGAGGAAATGTTGTTTATAGGAACAAAATTTGTTTTAGCATTGTTGCTATGTTTACTATTGTTAACCATTCAGTCATTATATAGAAATAGGGCATCCTCTGTAAGCGACGATATTAAGAATGCAGGCTTCCTTTGTCTCTTGCATTTTCAGTATGATCTCTTACCACCTTATTTTCCTCTTAATGTCCCTCTTACCTTCACTTTTCACCTGTACATTACATTCTGCTAATGGCAGACCTCCTCCCTGCATCACCACCTATATTTGTCTCCCACTGTTTCTGTCCCTGTACACCTCTGGCCTCATCCTGGCACTGTGCATCTCTCACACACCACCCACACTTCATATCATCCATGCTGCTTCTTATTTTCTTCTCCTTCTCCCCCATCCCACAAAAAACCCCCCCCTGATATTCACTATTACTCACACTTCCACTCAGGTTCAGTATTCACTGCATTCCTAAGCCACATAGTCTTTCCTAAATGAATGAATATATCATAGAGTAGCAAGGACTTTCTAATTTTACAGTATACAAAGCAACAACACTAAGATTGGTGTCACTATAAATCCACCCAGGAGACTTTACACCGTTGTTGGTAAGTGAGTGAAAAGTGAGGGTTGACTAGATCCTTTTGTCTTATTGAGGGCATGGTAACTTCTCTGTAGTGATACTGTTACAATAAAATACTTCTAGTACACTTTATAAAGGGAGGGGTCCAGAAGACCTTTTAGTCCTGACAAGGACTTGACGACCTCTCCAGTATTAGTGCCATGATAGAATGCACTTAGTAAAGTGGTTTGTGTTAGAAAGACCATCAAGCCATAGAAAGTAAACCAAATTGAAGTGCACACATAAGATATGGTTTAGGAGATTAGCAACTCTGAATGAGAACTGACTAAGGCTGTGACGACCTGTGCAACACATGCCATCAAGGGAAACAGACCTAAAATATTGATGACGATGACTCTGTGTGTGTGTGTGGGGGGGGGGGGGGGGTGCACTCGCACACGCGCCTATGTTTCTGTTCATGTAACAATATGTTTTGTGTTAGACGTAACCTGGTGATTTGCAAATAGAGATCACTTATATAAATATAAATACCTAACTTAAATAAGTACTAGGGTAGATATGATATTTTTTGACCAAAGCCTGTGAAAGTGATATCCTAGCATGGCTATAATCCAATGACTGAACCAGTATGTAAATAAAAGGATAAAAGAATACCCCTATAAAGATGGGAGGCTCATATCTTTGATCATAATTCTGCTTGATCGGCACTGACTCAGTGCTATAAAACAACAACAAAAGTAAGCTATATTAGTCTGTTACCCAATACATTAGTATATGTATCAATGTCAGAACCCAACCTTTCCACTACTCTTTGATAACATTCCACACTGTTTTAGATTAGATTATTTGGTCTCTAGTGTGCTGTTGTCACTCAATCCAAACAAAATATTCAATGTCTCTCTGTAATGTGGAGGTTATTGCTTAGTGGTTGGGGTGTTGGACTCATGAGCATAAGATTGCGGTTTCAATTCCTGGACCAGGAAACTCATTATATTCTTGAGCAAAACATTTCATTTCATGTTGTTCCAGCCCACTTAGCTGGCAAAAATGAGTAATCCTGCGATGGACTGGTATCCTATCCAGGTAGGGAATATATATACCATGGAAACTGGGAAACCAGCCCTATGAGTTTATATGACTCAGGAAGGAAATTTAATTTCCTTAACTACTTACTGTCTCTAATTATCATGTACCAGCCATCTAGTGGCAAAAATTCTTTATATTTGGATGTTTAACAAAGAAAGGAAAACAAGACATTTGTTGAGTTGGTTTTGTTGCCAACCAGTGACCATACATAGTTCATATACATGTAACGTGTGTGGGTGTGAATAAAAGTGTCACATATCGATTTGAGTGTTAGCTTCATAATTGTAGGGCAACAGGATTCTTGAACAGGGCAGTGCATTGTGTATTTGAACAATGCACTTCATTCTACGTTGCTTCAGTTCTCTCAGCTGTCAATGAGTACCAGTAACAACTGAAGTGGGAGTGAGGAGTTAATCCTGCAATAGACTGATGTCCTGTTCAAGTGATAGTTTTGATTTTCAGTCTTTTATGTGTCAAGGAAACCCTGGTAAGTTTCAGCTTAATAAGCCAGTGGGCTTGAATTAATTTAAACTTTTTCTATTCTTTTCAGTCAAAAGAACAAAAAGAAAATGGATACAGTGAAGTTAATAAATCAATCATTATCCCTTACAGCTGTTTCTATTAATACTCAGTCAATTAAATTCACATGTGTGTTTATGGATTCATTATATCATACTGAATAAGGAATTCAGTCAAAACATCTAAGGGTATATTTTTTTCCCCCTTTGAAGATATTATTCTCAGAGCATAGGAATTTAATATTTAATTCATTGAGTATTAATTGAAACAGCTGTAAGGGATAATGATTGATTTGTTATTGATAATAAACATTTGTTAACACCACTGTCTCCATGTTTGTTTTCTTCCTATATATATATATATATATATATATATATATATATATAATACAAAGAATATATATATACATGTATACACACATATATGTACATACTTACATCTACATGTGTATATACATGCATATCAGGGTACAGGACGTTAGAACAATAAACTACAGACAACGGAACGAACACATAGGAAAACGGAAAGCCCCTTGGAATATCCCTTCATCAGCTGTCTCTATTCTATCTATATATATATATATATATATATATATATCTATATATATCTATATATATATATATATATATATATATATATATATCTATATATATCTATATATATCTATATATATATATATATATATATATATATATATATATATATATATATATATATATATATATATATATATATATATATATATATATACTGTATATGCATGTATTTAAATTGCATTTATTTCGTGTGTGTATGTGTATACATAATATGTATGGTGTATGTAATTTTCATCTCTGTATGAATGGTTGTCAAACAAGTTGCAAGTCAGTTTATCGGTTTGATTTTGACCTATTTCTATTTTAGAATTATGTCTCTCAGATGTACAAGAAGTTTTTCATATTTTTGAAATGTTTTTGTTTCAGTAGTCTTTGTGCAGGATGTAACAATACAAAGTGTACTATTTTTTCACTCATTGCATTGTGTGTGTGTGTGTGTGTGTGTGTGTGTGTGTGTGTGTGTGTGTGTGTGTGTGTGTGTGTGTGTGGTTTCTTCTGGATTGTCTGAGGTACCCAGATAAGACTGGGCATAACCATATAGTGTCTAATATATTACTTGCATTGCTGTCTCTTTTTGTTGGTCAATTGTATTACCTGCTTGTAATCTATGTATATTTGTGAGTCATATGCTGATGTTGAGAAGGGATATTGTCTGTTATGCTCTTTCTCTCACATATATGTATATATATGTATATACCGGAGTAAGCACATGAAATGTGCAACAAGGTGGAAAAAAAGTACTCAAATACCAGAGGTAGAGTAATATGCTTTATTTAAAAGCAGCAGAAATATAACAAAAAACTGTTACTCTGAGTTTCACGTTCCCGTTCATCGGACTGTCCGATGAACGGGAACGTGAAACTCAGAGTAACAGTTTTTTGTTATATTTCTGCTGCTTTTAAATAAAGTATATATGTATATATATATATTCACATTATATAAATTTTTCATATTCATATTCATATCTAACAATGCTTCAAAGAAATTTTCTCAATGCTCATTCAAATTGTTCTTCATTTTTTTCAGTGTGATCTGTTCATAATCTTGCTGATGTTGTGCATTTCCCAGGTTTTCACTTAATACAGACTGATATAATGATCAAAGGTCATGGACTATCCTGGTTTTCATTTTAACCTAACCATCATCATCATAATTATCTAACATCTGGCTTTCATGGGCTGCAATTTAACAGTGTCTAATGATCAGACAAGTGCATGATGCACCAATGTCTTTTTCTGCATAGTTTCTGTGGCCGGATACCCTTTTTAATGCCAACCACTTTACAAACTGTAATACTTACCCTTTTTTGTGGCACTAGCAAATTGAATAAGCAAATCCTAGATATATCAGCACCAAGTGTATCTGCAATTTCTTTATCCAGTGTTGCATTCTTCTTTTTCAGATGGTATGATGGGATTTTACTACTACTTCTAGCTGGCTGAGTAACCACACATTAATTCTTATTGGTTCACAGTACTTTTATGTTGTTAAGTATGTGAAAGGAATTCTAAAGTATATCCCTCAAAATGGAGTAGTGGTATCTTTAAGAAATTCTCACAAAATGTCAATAGATTTAATGCTCAAGAAGAATCCAGATTTCTTCTTTGGTTTTAAGTGCCGCATTCACCTCTTCCTGCAGGTATGTGGACAGAGATAAATCTCATGGGAGTACAATGCCAAGACATTGTATGATGTCCTTTGATGTTACTGGCGAATTAAGAAAGGCTGGTAGATTTGGTAGTGCTAGTTCTAATCGAAATCGAACCAAATTCAACGACTGGCACCCATGCCAACCTCACCTTCATTGGACATTAAACTCTGCTTGCGAAGACCTGTTGGGGCAAGTGAAATCGAAATCGTAATTGAACCATATTCAATGACTGGCACCTGTGCCAGTGGAGCACTAACAGCACTGTCCGAGCGTGATCATTGCCAGAGCAGCTGTCTGGCTTCCGTGCCAGTTACACATAAATAGCACCATTTGAGCGTGATCATTACCAGCGTCGCCTTGCTGGCACCTGTGCTGGTGGCACGTTATAATACATTCGAGAGAGGTCGTTGCCAGTGACGCTGGACTGGCTCTTGTGCAGGTGGCACGTAAAAAACACCATTTGAGCATGGCCATTGCCAGTACTGCCTGACTGGCCCTCGTGCCGGTGGCACGTAAAAGCACCAACTACACTCTCGGAGTGGTTGGCATTAGGAAGGGCATCCAAATGTAGAAACTCTGCCAGATCAAATTGGAGACTGGTGTAGCCATCTGGTTCGCCAGTCCTCAGTCAAATCGTCCAACCCATGCTAGCATGGAAATCATCATCATCATCATCATCATCGTTTAACGTCCGCTTTCCATGCTAGCATGGGTTGGACGAGCGGACGTTAAATGATGATGATGATGATATATATATATATATATATATATATATATAAGTTCAAAAAAACAAAAAAACAACAAAGTGAGGACGTGATATGGATAGTGTTATATATATATGTGTGTGTGTGTGTGTGTGTGTGTGTGTTTGTGTGTCTGTGTTTGTCCCCCACCCCACAGCATTGACAACCGATGCTGGTGTGTTTACATCCCCGTAACTTAGTGGTTCGGCAAAACGAGACCGATAGAATAAGTACTAGGCTTACAAAGAATAAGTCCTGGGGGTCGATTTTCTCGACTAAAGGCGGTGCTCCAGCATGGCCGCAGTCTTATGACTGAAACAAGTAAAAGAGTAAATAAATGGTATATAGAACAGTTTGTATCATCCTGTGTTCTGTGTGTAAAGTTCATAAGTAGTATGGTGGTTGAGTGTAGTGGCCATCCACTATAGTACTAAGCTGATTTATGACTGCTTTATATAGCAGCTGATCTGAAGATTTTTTCTGATCTTTTCTGAGGATCAGTTAACTTATTGGGAAACTGTCAGTAAATTCCCTCTCTCTTTTTTTCTACACATCTGTAGCATAGAATGAATGTGTTTGCATTCACATTAAGCTGATAATGTGGCTTTATAATGTTTAAATTCATTTCAGAATGTGTACAAAGAAATCTGGATTCTTCAGCATCAAATCTCTTGACATTTTATGAAAATTTCTTGAAGATATTGCTACTCTATTTTGAGGGGTATGCTTTAGAATGAGATGTCTTGTAAATTACATCAAGAACAAAAATTAAATTTTAGTTAAAATATCTAGGTCTGACAGCAACTGTCAGCTTTGAGAAAATTCTGTGTAAGATGTAACTGATATTATCAATAACTGTCTGAAAATGTCATAACATTGTACTCCCATGTGATGTGTCTCTGTTCATGTCTGCAAGAAGAGGTGAATACGGCACTTAAAATCAACAAATGCATTCATATATTTTACAATGTTGCCATGACTTAATGGCAGTGAACTAACTCTACCACAATGATGGAATCTCTAAAAGGTCATTTGACCTATATACTCTTTTCTCTTATTACTCTTTTACTAGAAGCCTAGTACTTATTCTATCGGTCTCTTTTGCCGAACCGCTAACTTACGGGGGACATAAACACACCAGCATCGGTTGTCAAGTGATGTTGGGGGGACAAACACAGACACACAAACACATACATATACATATACATATACGATGTGCTTCTTTTCAGTTTCCATCTACCAAATCCACTCACAACTCTTTGGGCGGCCCAAGGCTATAGTAGAAGACACTTGCCCAAGGTGCCACGCAGTGGGACTGAACCCGGGACCATGTGGTTGGTAAGCAAGCTACTTACCACACAGCCACTCCTACGCCTATATATATGTTGTTTTTTTTTTTCTTTTACTTGTTTCATTCTTTGGACTGTTTCTACACTGGGGCATTGCCTTGAAGGGTTAGCTGAACAAACTCCCACCATTACCACCATACTTAACATACATATGATTGTATGAAATATATGAGTGCATTTTGTTGATTTCAAGTGCTGCATTTAACTTCTCCTATGAGCAAACATCTCATTCAGCAACAACAAAAACCACCTTCTGGTACCTACTTACAGTTAGGTGGATTGGGTTGTTAAGTTCTAAGTGTCTTGGCCATAAGTGTAGCACAGCACAGTGATAAAGTACAAATCATTGATCATTCAGTTGCTTACTTACTACCTTTTAGACATGCCAGTCTGCAGCTCATTCCATAGTTGCAAGTTCCCTGTGTTGTAATGATTATGCTATGTATGTCTTGTAAGAAAGGGATATGTGTGTGTTCACAGGCATGTGTATGTGTGTAATATATGTATTACATATATGCATTGTGGATATGTATGTAAATATGTATATATATGTATATATATATATATTTGTATGTATGTATATATCTATATGTGTATGTCTATGTATGTAGGTAGATGGCCTTGCTCAGTATGCAGTAAAGGAGTAGGTAGTAACTCTATAAGATGTACCCGGTGCAAGCTATGGACACATAAGAGGTGCAGCAATATCAAAGGCAGATTAACTACAAAGTTAGGTTTTGTATGTGGCAGATGTTCAGGTGCAATAAACACTGTAAACAAACAGGAAACAACTTCTATCTCATTCCAGGGAGAAAAACTAGAGGTAGTCAATAGCTTCCGCTATCTGGGTGACCAAGTTAGTAGTGGGGGTGGGTGCGCTGAAAGTGTAACTGCTAGAATAAGAATAGCCTGGGCCAAGTTTAGAGAGCTCTTACCTCTGCTGGCGACAAAGGGATTCTCACTCAGGGTAAAAGGCAGACTGTATGACGCATGTGTACGAACAGCCATGCTACATGGCAGTGAAACATGGGCTGTGACTGCTGAGGACATGCGTAAGCTCGCAAGGAATGAAGCCAGTATGCTCCGCTGGATGTGTAATGTAAATGTGCATACAAGTCAGAGTGTAAGTATCTTGAGAGAAAAGCTGAACATAAGAAGCATCAGTAGTGGTGTGCAAGAGAGACAATTGCGCTGGTTTGGACATGTGGTGAGAATGAATGAGGATAGCTGCGTGAAAAAGTGCCACTCCCTAACAGTTGAGGGAACCCGTGGAAGAGGTAGGCCCAGGAAGACCTGGGCTGAGGTGGTGAGGCAAGACCTTCGAACATTGGGCCTCACCGAGGCGATGACTACTGACCGAGACCTTTGGAAATGTGCTGTGCGTGAGAAGACCCGGCAAGCCAAGTGAGATCGTTGCCAGGGCCCCTGGACTGGCTCTTGTGCGGGTGGCACATAAGATGTACCATCCTGAGCGTGACCGTTGCCAGTCCCGCCTGACTGGCCTTGTAGGGTTTTCGAGCGAGATCGTTGCCAGTGCCCCTGGACTGGCTCTTGTGCGGGTGGCACATAAAAGACACCATTTTGAGCGTGGCCGTTTTCGTGCGGGTGACACGTAAAAGCACCCACTACACTCTCTGAGAGGTTGGCGTTAGGAAGGGCATCCAGCTGTAGAAACTCTGCCAAATTAGATTGGAGCCTGGTGTAGCCATCCGGTTGCACCAGTCTTCAGTCAAATCGTCCAACCCATGCTAGCATGGAAAGCGGACGTTAAACGATGATGATGATGATGATATATATATATATATATGAATTGCCAATATCATATATATATATATATATATATATATAATGTCTTTGGAAAGTGACAGGTGAGTGAAAAAGTATTAGTCATGTTGAAAGATTCAATGGAAAAAGAAGACCAAAGTAAACACAAGCAGAGGTAGTGATGGCTGAACCTCATACAAGGATGGCAGGAATGCAACAAGCAGTGGGATGCTGTGTTGGAGGGGACTCTTCCAACCCATGAAAGCATGGAAAAATCAGATGTTAAAAATGATGATGATGATAATGAGGCTTATATGAATAATTTCCTGTTTTAGTCATAACTTCTAATTAATATTGCATCTCGAAACTTAAAATTTTTTACTTATTATTTTTGTTCATTTTTCTGTTGCTAGTCTTTGCTACATTTACATCATTTTGTTTTATGTTTGCTTTTTTAGATGTACGGAGAAGGTCAATACATTCAGCTCTTTCTTCACTGCACAACAACAAGCAGCCAGTAAAGCACGTGATTAAATTCTTTTATTTCTGTGGACCAGCTTTTCCAAGTCTGCATCAACATGGAGAGTGAATTAACCAAGCGAGACCATGTAGGGTTGCAGGACTTTGTCCTTCTGGAAAATTTTACTGATCCTGATGCTTTTAAACTCAATCTCAAGAAAAGATTTAAAGAAAACCTTATCTATGTAAGTATATTTATTTTAGTCAATTCCTGATATGTTTCAAATGATCTTTTATTGTTTGTATTTTAAACTGTTAAAATGTTTTCTATTCTATTCTGATACAGTGTAAACTGCTGTTTAAAAAGAATGTTAATGTTTAGTTTCAGCAAGTTGTTTAATGTTTACTTTCACACTGCAAATCATAGCTCTCTCATCAACAAATGTATTAATGAAGCAGAAAGGCTGAGAAATAAGCCAACAAATGATTCATTGAAAGTAAAGGAGATGAATTTGAACCTAAGATTTTCCAGTATTAAATTAACTTCTCCAAAAAGAAAGTTGGTTCTATAAATATTTCCATTCTCCAAATGCCTTGCAGTGCACACAACCTTGGCATAACTTCTTTTATTGTTAGTTTATGCTGAATTGTAATTTACAAGTAGTGAGTTCAATTAGTTGTTGGCCCAATCCTTTTCTTGCCAGTACAGAAAATGCTCATCAATTTTAATCTGGTACTACTGATTAAAATAGTAAACTATACAACATTATAATACATACTTTCATCAAGATGGACTTGACCACTAAGAAATAAGTAATGAGCATAACAATATGTACCCGTGACAATATATGAATTGCCAATATCATAAATAGGTTTTGGTAATGGGCAAGGTGTACTGTACCAAATAGGCCCTCAATACTACATTTATATCTTTTTTCTTTTACTTGTTACAGTCGTTGGACTACAGCCATGCTGGGGCACTGCTTTGAAGGGTTTAGTTGAACAAATTTCTTATTTATTAAGTCTGGTACTTATTCTATCAGTTTCTTTTTTGAAACTACCAAGTTACAAGGATGTTAACAAACCAATGCTGATTCGTGGTGGGTGAGGAAAGACACACTCACATGGGCTTCCACACAGTTTCTGCCTACCAAATTCACACACAAGGCATTGATGACCTGAGATTATAGTACATGACACTTTCCCACATAGTGGAACTGAACCCACAACCGTCTCTTTGCTCTGTTTGAATAGATCTGTGTTTATATAGATCATATATATGTTATTCATATTTCACAATATTATAATTTGTGAATATTTGTTTTAGAATTTTACATTCTAACAATTTTAGTAGCTTCTTTTTATAATTTTGTGAGTATTTTTCAGCCATTAATTTCAGTTTATTGGAAAGTTTATGAGAAATGGTAAAATACATTAAATTTTTATGCTTCGTATTTGATAAATTGTATGTTTATATTCTATAATTTAAATGTACAACTAAAATATATGTCTATCTACATAAAAGCCCATCAACTGTTCTACTTTACCTGTGTAAAATGTGGGTATGGGGGTATGATAAATAACAGACAGAGTCAAGACTATTGAAAAGGTTGCAAGACGCAACGAAAATTTTAGGAAAATAAAAATAAGAAATAAGTGGAAATTTTAACGGTGAGTGTGTTAAATTTTAAGGCACAATAAGAAAATTACTCTACCCAGACACAACAGAATATGCTTCAACACACGAAATCACATAATAAAATCTTGCAAACCAAATTCAAAAATGAAATAAAATATATGATCTGTTTTCTAATAGTATGAATACAGTATGTATATATTTTGAACAGTATGAATATAGCATGAAGAGGAGCATTCAAAATGCTATGGGAATAGTAATACATGAGTACTGCTACTCTTAGGAATCACCCACCTCATTTTACTACTACTACTACTACTGTGAAAATCAGATCTAGTATTCACTTTAAATAAGAACTGAATCTGTGAAAAAAAGTTGATAAATTTTGTAATAATAGTAATAATAATAATAATAATAATAATAATAATAATAATAATAATAGTTCATTCTTTTATCAGCCACAAGGACTAATATAAATCAAAACATTAAAGAACAACACTAGACGATATGCAAAGGGTTTTGCAAAAAAAAAAAAAAAAAACCACTTGTGTAAACATTTGATAACAATGAAACAATGTAACAAGTAAAAAACTCTCAATAGGCGGAAGTGCTTTAAAGGTTATTCATGGAAAAACCCATAAAAGCCATGTGTGCCTGATCAACAAACTGATTGGAAGCGTTATCATGTACATGTTTCGTGTTGGTATAAAAGATGGGCTACAGCAAATATTCTGCTCAATACCACAGATTTGCTTGTCAGTTGCTTGACCTTAACCAGCTGAGCATGTCTCTTAGTAGCTGACGATATGTGCATCTCTGATCATGAGCAGAAGTAGTGGGAGAGCATCATAGCCATGTGTTGAGAGGAATTCTTTGGGAGTTTGGATAATTCACCTCTGGATACATAGGTGTTTTGTTCATCATCCTTAAAAAACCTTACTCGGGGAATGTTTTGAGTGGGATGAGCTATTCGACCTGAAGAAACTTCTAACTGGTCATACGCTGTTTAGCTTGATACAAGGTCATCATATGGTTGTGATGCATGTGCCTGGTGTACCCTTATCAGATGGGTAGTCATGACGGGTATATTGGGCTTCATATATTTGTACCCCAGTGTCACTTTGATGGCATGTGCTGCTCTCTCACTCAATAATAATCCTAATAAACTTATTGTATACAGTGCTTAGGTGTACTACAGCTCATCAGAAAAGGTAACCAAAACTTCATGAACAGTACATAGAATATGCACAGGAAGAGAAGAGTTAAGTAATTAATTTCTCTTTGAACCTTTAGTATAAATATGGAATAAATTCATTTTAGTTTCAGTACAAGGCCAGCAATTTTGGAAATGGTGTGTTAATTGATTACATCAATCCTAATGCTTAACAGGTACATATTTTATTGATCCTGAAAGGATGAAAGTCAACCTTTGTGGGATTTAAAGTCACAGAATAAAGAGCCAGAAGAAATACCACAAAGCATTTTGTCCAACAGGCTAATGATTCTACTAGCTTGCTACCTCTGAATGTGAAATAAATAAATAAACAAGGGTTTATCTTGGAAATTTCCCTGAGTTTATTCATACAGTACTTCTAGAAAAATAATTAATTAAATTTAACCTCTTTTCCAATATTATATCAAAATTCCATTTAATAACAACAACTGTGTCAAAGCAGTCTAGTAAATTTATGTTGCTTTCCAAAAAGAAAAAAAAATGATCTGTTATTAGTTAGCTGAAAGATTTTTGTGCTTAGATTTTCAATATGGTGGTCCATTTAACTGGGAAGTAACTCTATTTCTTAACTTACTGATTTAATCTTTTAAAAAACTTCTCATAAAATCTCTGTAATGAACATGATGTAACATTTTAACGTTTATTGTTGCAGACTTATATTGGTCCTGTCCTAGTATCAGTGAATCCTTACTGTCAACTGGATATCTATAACAATGATATTATGCAAAGTTACCGCAATATCAACTTTTATGAACTTCCTCCACACATGTAAGTTTAAAATCAAATTTAATACCTATTTCTTATGAGGGTGTGATTGCATGAGAATGACACAGGAAGAAATAACAGTCTAATCGATATTCCATGATTACTATCACAAGTCATACCATCAGAGAAGGCATACCTGTATTGGACAATCTATAATAATAGAAATGGAAAATAGTGTCAAGTGCAGAGTCTATTGACAAACCATCAGTCCCCCGTTCTTTATGATTTTATCAATGTTACAGATGGCAAAATCTGTGCATGTTTGCTCAGAAAATGTTCCTTAACTACTTTCACTTAACATTCATTGATTCATTGAGATAGAGAAGGGTTAGGGTACCAAAAATAATATACTGTATTTGAAAGCATATAAGTGACAAGTTTTTTTCCCAAAATCTCAAAACGGTCACACTGCGAAGTTGGGCCTTCCATAAGCTAATTTTGTCCCTGGGGCTCTTTTTTCTGAATACGTACTGCTGAAATTGGAATGCTTCTAATATGCCCAAGTATCTTTTATATCATCAAATACAGTTGTTGTTGGCACTCCGTTGCTTATGACGTCGAGGGTTCCAGTTGATCTGATCAACGGAACAGCCTGCTCATGAAATTAACGTGCAAGTGGCTGAGCACTCCACAGACACGTGTACCCTTAACGTAGTCCACGGAGATATTCAGCGTGACACAGTGTGACAAGGCTGACCCTTTGAATTACAGCACAACAGAAACAGGAAGTAAGAGTGAGAGAAAGTTGTGGTGAAAGAGTACAGCAGAGTTTGCTACCATCCCCTGCCGGAGCCTCATGGAGCTTTAGCTGTTTTCGCTCAATAAACACTCACAACACCCGGTCCGGGAATCGAAACTGCAATCCTATGACCACGAGTCTGCTGCCCTAACCACTGGGCCATTGCGCCTCCACAAATACAGTATGCACTGTATAAATAACTTGGAGAGCTTGATTCAAATGTTCTCATGAGCAAATTGATACAATCTAATCCTCTCTTGAGCAAGTAGATAAAATCAAGGGAATATTATACAATGGAGATGTTTCACCTCATTTAGATTATTGATATTCCTGGATAGAGTTCGAGTATTACAACTTTTATTTCCTTTCCTCCAAATATCTTTGGTTTATTGCTGTTTAGGGGAAGGTAATGAGAAATTATTCCAATATTCTTTCCATTTAACCCCTCAAATGTAATGCTTATTCAATCACACTGCTTTTAATTAATAATGCATTTTCCTATAACTTTGAGATTTTGATGATGTGATTGCATATTTTTAGAATGACATTGTAGGATAGGTATTAGAGGCTGGTTTGAACATTAAACAGGTAGAATATTTGGGCTGGATATGGCCAGTTTAAATGCTAAAGGGTTTAACACTGTCATATTATAGTAAGCAACATACACAATGTGAAAGTGTGTGCCCTAGTGGTTCAGATGTAGTGTTCACAATTGTTAGGTCATGAGTTGGATTCTCAGACTAGGCATTGCATTGTGTCCTTTAGCAAGTCACTTCATTTCATGTTACTGCAGTACACTCAGCTGAAAATGAGTATCAATGACACCTTGGGAGTTAACCTATTTATAGACTGGTACTCTGTTAAGGATTTGAATTTTGTATTTTCAGCCTATAAACACCTTGAAAATATGAATAAGCTCTGGTTTCATAAGCCTGTGGGTTTCAGTTCGACTTTAACTGCCTTTTTTAATGAAAGAATATGTGTAGAATAAGAAAGTCATTTTAAAACATTATATTTTATTAAATGCATTATATTGCAATCAAAACCCATAAATCAATAAAAATATTTAGATTAAATAGAAGACTGCTTTTACATGACCAATTTCAAATATCTTGTTTCCTTGTGAAAAGAAAATCAATTTGTATTGTGGATAAATAAATATATAGATGCAGGCATGGCTATGTAGTTAAGAAGCTTATTCCCTGACCATGTGGTCTTGGGTTCAGTCCTATTGTGTGGCACCTTGGGCAAGTGTCAGCTACTACAGCTTCAGGTCAAGCAAAGCCTTGTAAATGGATTTGGTTGGCAGAAACTGAAAGGAGCTTATCGCATGCGTGCGTGCACATGTGTGTAGGGACCAAGAGAGAGATGTGTGAATGTTATTGTGTGTACCCTTGTCAAGGCATCACATGATCTTTCTTAATGAGCTTCATCATCATAAAAGTGAGATTATTTATTTCCAGTCTTCTGTAACAAAATATGTCTTGCTATGGGAAAATATTACCTTACTTGATTCCATCTGACCCATGCAAGCATGGAAAAGTGGATGTTAAAAGATAATGATAGACATACAATTACATGAGAATATGTAGCCAAGGTCTGTTACTCTTTTACTAGTTTCAGTCATTGGCAGAGGCAAAGCAAGCTTCTTAATCGCACAGCCATGCCTGCACCTATAGGCATGTCAGCTCTTATAGCTGTTTACTTTTTTGGAAACAGTTAATGTGTGTGTGTGTGTATTTGGGATCTTTCTAAATTTTAACTTTATAACCATATTATAACATGTGTGTGTGTGTGTGTTTGCACTAGCTTTACAAAATATTACAATTGGTAATAGTTAGAGCTTAAAACATTGGCAAGAAAGTTTTTCAAATTGTTGTGCATTTACCTAAAAACTCCACCGAGGGTTTCTTTTTTTTTGGCGGGGGGGGGGGGGGGATTAAAAAACCTCTTCCTCTCTTCACAGTAATACACCTATTTTTCATATCAGAAAAACAATAAATGATGCTCTTCAGAACCATAAAATATCGAATTTTTCAACCACACCCATCTATTTTATAAAAACTTTCATCCTCTACATCCTTATTCTTATTAATAGTGTTTGTTACTTTTTGACAAATTCATAGAAAATTTTTACTTCTGTTTTAAAATCCCATAGAATAATGTTCCAGTTCCATTTTCATTGCTATGCTAGATTAACACTGTTATGTTATTATCTACTTTGGCAGCTAATGATTTCCTCTTTGGCTTTTTTCTTTAAGTGAATTTCCCTTATTTAAATCATTTTCACAACTGTAAATGATACTATTAATTTTTGCTTTCCTTTCTCTCCCCCACCCACACTTATATCCATTTCTTCATCATACATATATATATATATATATATATATATATATATATATATATATATATATATATGTATATATATGTATATATGTATGTATGTGTGTTTGTGTCTGTGTTTGTCCCCCCACCATCGCTTGACAACCGATGGCGGTGTGTTTACGTCCCCGTAACTTGGCGGTTCGGCAAAAGAGACCGATAGAATAAGTACTAGGCTTACAAAGAATAAGTCCTGGAGTCGATTTTCTCGACTAAAGGCGGTCCTCCAACATAGCCGCAGTCAAATGACTAAAACAAGTAAAAAAAATATATATATAACTCATGTGTAGATTATTTTTCTATGTAATCAAGGGTAGTCTCCCTTGCAGTGATCACTGTATGGAAAGTTCCTACTTTGCTTGCAGTGGTCACTCCATGGTAAGTTCTTTCTTTCTATTTGCTATTTAACATTAGAATAAATTTGTGCATCATCTTTTGCTAAAGTATAGAATTTGAGTTTTGTTTCATTCTTGACTATCAGGCGGTAAATTATGATAAGCAAAATGTTAAGTTATGCCTAGCTAATGCTAACAAAATTTTATCTCAAATCATTTACTCTAGATTAAAGAACCTACGTGACAAGACTTTTGTAAAGGATATTCCAGAATTTGGAAGTTTAAGCTCTGAGTTATATACAATTTGAATTAATTTTTACCTTTCAACCCACTAAAATTAAGAAAAAAAAATAAAGGAGTACAAATAGCGTACCATCAGTTTAGTTAATAATACCCTTACTCTGCAAATTCATCATCATCGTCATCGTTGTTGTCATCACCATCATTAAACGTCATAGTTGTATGTTAGTATGAGTTGGATAGTTTGACAAGATTCTATGGGCCAAACAACTGCATTGAACTCCAATGTCTGTATTGGCATGGTTTCTATGGCTGGATGCCCTTCCTAATGCCCACCATATTATAGTGTATGTACTGGGTATTTTTTATTTTTTTCATGGCACCAGCATTAGTGAGGTTGCCAAGTAACTCACAAGACAAGACCCCTCAATTGAGCGAAGTACAGTATTATTAAAGGTAGCTTTGTACTTGGTATTGAGAGGCTAATGTATGATAGAACGACAGGAACAGGTGTCTTGTAAAGGAGATCCCCCCGGCTGGAAAGAGAGAAAGAATAGTGGAGATGTAGTGTCAGGGTACAAAAAGATGGATAAAGGGAGAATAAGGACAGAAATTTGATCCTAGCTGGATGGGTAGGTTTTCAAGACTGATAAAAGGAGGGTGACTGATGGTTAGAGATAGAGGTGGATGCAGTGATTGGTAACCAAGGGTGGAGGTGTGATCAATGGTGAATCTCAGTTTGAAGAGATGATAAAGGAAAATAGAAGTGGGCCAGGGAGGAGGAGGTGATAGATGGAAGGACATAAAAGGAAGGATGGAGAGTATCAGTGTCATAAAGTCATAGATAAATGAGAAATAGAGAAATTATATGAAGTGTGAGGGAGGGAGAGAGAGGGACGAGCAGTAACTGAGATGTAGATCAGAGGTTCATGGGGTTAGATACAGTGAGTGATCAACAAATGTTGGGGTGTAGGTGTCAGTGTATGAGAGGGTGTTCAGGAGAAGGAAGGATTCAATAGAAAATGTAGTGCTAAGGCATGATGTTGAGAATGCAGGATGGATGACAAGGGAAGTGGTTTCAAAGAGAAGGATAAGTGATAGCACAAAAGACAGGATGAAATATATGCTTTTGTGTTCCCATGTAATTACAACCTGCAAGGAAATAGTACCATAGAAGGGAGATTAAGAGATGGGTGTTATGAAAGTGAGTTGTGGGTTGTGGGGAAGACTTGACAGGTACAAATAGGATGCAGAGCATTGACATAAACCATATGCTTTTAAGACCTCATTTTTGACAATCATTTTAGTTTTGTCATCTCTTTTGTAAGACTCAACCTTAGGTCAGTCTTCACTATTATTTTGTCCCACATTGTCCTTGGTCTCCCTCCACCACAGGTTCCATCCATATTTAGTGATCAGCTCTTCTTTATACAACTGTCCTCATCCATACATATCACATGACCATACTAGTACAGTCTTCTCTCTAGCACATTACATAAGATTCATCTGGGCACAAGATTCCTCTTATGCCCAGTTTTTTTGTCAACACATTTGCATCTTGTTATACATGCACACTAACATTGCACATCAGGTGGAGCATGTTAGTTTCATTTCTTTCTAATCTTTGCATATCTTCTGCATTCACGGCCCATGTTTCATTACCATGTAGCATTGCTGTTCATACATAAGCATCACACCATCTGGCTTTCACTCTGAAAGAGACAAGCTTTTTATTACCAACAGAGATAATAATTCTCTGAACTTTCCCCAGCCAATTCATTTTCTGAAACTACCTACTACCTCTAAGAATCCTCCTGGTCATTCAAGAAAAACTATTTCTTCTGTTTTCTTGGTGTTTATTGCTCTTATGCATCTACCACAAACAAAGTTTATTCTTTGTTAATCTTCCTATGAATCCTCTACACCTTTTATGTGTCCATGGTTTACATTGGGTACAACATATGGAATTTCTACTTACATCTTTTATCCATATCAAACAGGTCCATTTTCATCATTTTCCTGAAGGGATTAGTATATTCTGTTTTCCTGCTTACTAGAGAACATTGGTCTTTGCCAAACTAGCTTTGATTCCAGGTTTTGCTTCCACCCTGGAATTTCTTTTCTAATTCTTCTACAGATTCAGCCATGAGAATAAGGCCTTCAGCATTGAGCAGTTCCCTCAGGCAGCTGGTCTTAAATTCTTCTGTTATATCCTGGAGGAAGGTGGAAAATAAATTGGGGCTGAGAACTGAGCTTTGAAGAATTCTGACCTGCATACTAAATTCATTGCCATACTCATCCAACCCATGCCAGCATGGAAAGCAGACATTAAATAATGATGATGATAATGATGACTCATAGCTTACTCTTACCTTACTGCCCATACCCCTGTAAATGGCTTGGGTGTCTCTCTCCAGTCATTCATCTTTCCTAGCTTCCACAACAGTTACCAGATTGCAGAGCAAGGAACCCTATTGAAGGCTTTCTCTAGATTGATGAAAGCCAAGTGCAGTAGTTTACTTCTCCTGCAATTGCTTTACTAGAAAGAGAGCAAGAGTAGTATTTCTTCCTGGCACAAAACCAAACTGTATCTCATTCAGGCTAATTCTCTTGCTAATTAGTTGAGCTATAATTCTTTTTCTAATTTTCATAACCCGGTCCATCAATTTAATACCTCTTTGTAACAGTTAACAGTTGACTATAGAGCTGCAACATCTGCTGTGATAGTTTCCTGTACAATCTGATTAACTATGTAGATGACTAGACCATATCCTATTCCATGAGATATTTTAAGCATCCCTTAAGCAACTATTCAAAAAATATATATTATACATAATATATTTCTATATATTATATATTTAATTATTATTTATATTATATATATTTTTATATATTATATATATTATTATAGTATTACAGTATATATATCCTTGTAAAATATATAATATTATATATTATTTTTAGATCCGTTACCAAAATTAATTGAATTTTCTATCACTTTATTTATAGCTTTGCTATTGCTGATGCTGCTTATCGATCGATGCGAGGAGAAAATCGGGACCAATGTGTACTTATCTCCGGGGAATCTGGAGCTGGCAAAACAGAAGCATCCAAAAAGTTGCTTCAATACATAGCAGCATGCAATGTTCATTCCAGTGAAGTTGAAAGGGTCAAAGACAGGCTTTTAAAATCCAACCCAGTTTTAGAGGTAAGTGTCTGTTTTATACATACATACATACATACATACATACATACATATATACATACAGTCAGTCAGTCAGGTGTTGAGAGACTAAAGTATGATTAAGGGAAAGCACAGGTGTCTTGCTATAGATGAGATATATGGCAAGTCAACATAGTATAAGGTGGGGTGGGAGTAGCTAGAAAAAGAGGTAGAGATGGTAGTTATGAGATGCCAGAGTATCTCAAGATACAGAAGGTGAATATAAAAGAGGATACAGACAGTGGATTAGGATGTGAGGTGAGAAGGTAGTTTCATAAGAATATGAGGAGAGAATAATACATGACGAGATATGGGGTAGAAGTGATTGGCTGTGTGGTTAAGAAGTTTGCTTCTTACCCACATTGTTTCAAGTTCAATCCCACTATGTAGCATCACAGGTAAGTATTTTCTACTATTGCCTCAAGCTGACCAATGCCTTATGAGTTGATGAGGAGTGGTGATTCACTGTGCTTGAGAAGACCCATCCATCACAGCAAAAATGATGTTCTAAAACTACCTTGGTTATGCTTTTGATTGGTGGCTAGTGGGTGTAGTTATTATATATTGATTCTTCCCAAACAGGTGGAAAAGCAAAAATTAGAAGAAGGCATGGCTATGTGGTCCAAAAGCTCACTTTGCAACCATATGGTTTTGAGCAGCACTGGGTTAACCCTTAAGCAAAATAAGCACATGCTTAGGGCATCGAGGGAAGGGTGAGCACCACAGTAATTGTAAATAGTTTACGGCACATTAGAAATCATTTTAGACTTGCTAAAATAAATATTGAGTGTGTCTTTCCAAATGTAGACATTACCTTTCATATATTTTTAACATTAATGGTCACAAATTGATCAGCTAAGCATTCATTTTCTCAGTTGAAGTATATTAAAAATCTCATCAAAACAACCATGCTACAAGGCAGGTTGGATGTTTTATTTTTACCAAGAAGAGAAGCAGATGCATTACGGAAGATTAATTTTGAAGATCTGCTCAAAAACATTGCAATTAAAGAAAGTTGGAGAAAACTTTTCAAATATAAATAAAGTGGAAGTATAATAAAATAAACATTCTTTTCCATCTTACTGTTAGTTTTATTTCATTTTGAAGAATAAAAATTTATTTTATGGTTTATTATTGTTTATATTTTGGATTACATATATGTGGGGGCACTAAAACCTTTTGAGTGCTTAGGGCCTCTGTGGATCTTAATCCAGCCCTAGTTTTGAGTTTAGTTCCAATGTGCAACACCTTGGACAATTGTCTTCTACTATAGCCCTGGGCCAACCCGTGCTTTTGTGAGTGAATTTACTAGACGGAAACTGTTTGGAAGCTTGTTGCATATATCTATATATCTGTGTGTGTATGTCTGTGCGTTTGTGTTTGTCCCCTCCACTACCTGACAGCCGGTGTTGGTTTGTTTACATACCCTTAACTTAGCAGTTCAGCAGAAAACTGATGGAATAATTACCAGACTTAAAAATAATAAATACTTGGGTCAATTTGTTCAACTAAATCCTTCAAGATGGTACCCCAATATGGCCACAATCCAGTGGCTGATACAAGTTAAAGATAAAGAGAAGGATATCTGTGAATGAGAGTGCTTACATTTAAATATGGAATTTTTTGTTTGCATATAGTTGTAGAAAAAAATTTAATTTAAGCATAATTTGAATTTAAAACATTTCAGAAAAAAAAATCTCATTTTCTTTTATAGGCGTTTGGAAATGCTAAAACTACGCGAAATGATAATTCTAGCAGATTTGGCAAATTTATGGATATACAATTTGATTATAAGGTAAGTGGTACACATTTTAAAGTTGTAAACACAACTAACAGCTAACATTGTTAGCTGTTCTGTGTGGATTTGTTTGATAGAAACTGAAAGAAGCCCATCATATGTACATGTGTGTCTTCTTGCCTCGGCTTTGTGTTGGCATTGTGAATGAATGTCACTGTCATGTAAGAAGCCATGTCATTGAATTACAGTCTTCCACAAAAGCATGCCTGGTCATGGGGAATATTACCTTACTTGGAGACAGGTGAAAGTTGGCAACAGGAAGGACATTTAGTAGTAGAAAATCCACCCCAATAACTTCTGTCCAACCCTTGTCAGCATGGAAAAGTGGACATTAGAATGATGATGATGTTGATTATTTTTTCAACTCATTTTCTATAATTATAATAATGTAATCACAATAGAAATGTGAAGAGAAGTGAACCAGTATTTTGTTATGGACCGTTGTATGAGCATGTTTACAAGTTGGCATTAAGATAAGAATAACAGGTAACATTCAGGTGGAAAAGATGACAAGTGTATAACAAAGAATATAGTTTTCAAAGATGTTCTCTCCTAAGACTGCACCTTCAATACTACCTATGCAGACTTTACACTGTCTTAAGAATCAGCACCTGAGGGAAAATGCAATAACAAAAGAAATTATGTATTTCATAGCTCTCTAAACTTCCAGCAATCATAAAGTTTTTCAAAGCCATAGAATTCCCATGGGTAACACAATGATTATTATGAGGTTTCAGGTTTAAGTAAATATGAGATCACTCTCTCTATGTTCCTGTCTCTTTTTCTCTTCTTTCTTTTCTTAAAATATTTTCTCTGTCACTTTTACAATTTATTCACTTTCTATATATTCTTTTTTTTCTTCTTCTCATTTCTCTTTTTACTTTGTCTATTTCTGTGTTTCGATATCTCTTTTGGTAACTGTAAGAGTCTTTTTTATAAAGTAGACCTTGGAAAATATACTGACCATATTTTTTAAATTCTATTAAAGGGAGCTCCTGTGGGTGGACATATACTCAACTATCTTCTGGAAAAATCTCGAGTTATTCACCATGCACCTGGAGAACGTAATTTTCATGTGTTTTACCAACTTTTATGCAGCAAAGATCAGGAATTACTTGAGAAACTGAATTTAGATGGTGATCCCAATAAGTACCACTATTTATGTCAGGTAATATGCATTTAAAGTACTATAACTTTATTTATAATAAATATATTTCTTTTGTTTAAAACCCTGTTGTGTTTGTTATATTATTCAGTAGTTTATAAAGTGAAAAATCCCAGCCTCCTACCTCCAAATAGTAATAACTAAACACTTTTGCTCCCTCTTTATTAATGAGAAAGCAGATATTTCTAAAACGAATGAAATAGTGCTATACATGTTTCCCACTAAGTAGATACTGTGGGAACTTCAAATTAAAAAAATAATGAACGCTATGCATCTTCATATTCCTTAATTTCAAATTCAAATTTCTAATTCTGTCTCGTGTTGTGAGGTATCATGTAGTTATCTCCCTTGTGTTAATGTCTATAGCCAGAGTAAATTACATATGTAAAGACTTATAACTATCTTAGTTTTATTAAATATGATTATTTGTCCACCCCCTGAAGACCACTGCTATAATTCACTTGTCAGTGAAATTCTCATTATTACTTGTTTGGCTATGCAAAAACTTTGAAACTATTTAGAAAAAGTTGAAATGGATTATCTTACAATAGTTAGGTAATTAATCACATGAAAATAGCATTGTTAAGGCTAGTGTTTGAGCTTAAAACTTTTGTGCTTGTCTGTTGTTAAAAGGATGTGTTATTCAAATATTCATCTTACAATCCTTGAAAACTTTTCATAATGAAGACGTATATATCATATACTGAAGTCTGTTCCACTTATTAATTAACCCCATTCGATTCCTATTGAGCATAGGCCATCAACAACTTTTCTCATTGTTCTCAACTCTGGCTTGTACCTGTACTGCCCTTTCTATTTCCCTGAAAGAAGACTTTCCTCTCCCAAGGCTTGTTGATTATTAAATTGTCTTTGATGTCTGTAGCGTACTGTAGGGGTGTTGGCCCTATGCAAACTCATTTTTACCTCTTGGATCTCTATTAGTCTGGCCCATTTTCTTTGACCTGTCCATCATGGGAAGCCCCACCAGAAGCTTGTGCTCCTCTGGCTTAACTCTCAGGCTCACTGAGGCATACAAGCAACAAGGCTTGGACTTTGTAGTAGGAAGTCTGCTCTACAAAGATTTTTTCTTCCAGGAATATTTGTTGTAAGCATGACTTTTGGTTGGGAAATTTGTTTGCAACCATGTGGTTTGAGGTTTGATCCCAGTATAGAACACCTTCTGCCATAGCCTTGGGTTGATGAAAGCTTTGTGAAATTTGGTAAACAGAAATTGTGTAAAACCCTTTATGCGTGATTGTTCTTACTCTTGGTGGTTAACTTAATCTGTGGCCTAATTAGCATCACCTTTGGGCTCTTGAGTACCTCTAACAGAGTTCAGTTGCTGTAAGTCATTTGAATAGGTCACCAGTCTAAACATAGATTACTCCCACTAGTCTCAGTTGTGAGTACTGCCCTTCCTCCTCTGGCTATCCCCTTTTGAAAAATGCTAGCTCTCTACAAGACCATGTACAGTACTCCCATCAAATCTGTGGGACAGTGTACCCACCACATATTTTGGATTACATGCAAAAGAAATACATAGGTAATGCCTTATAAACCTTCACACATCAACACTTTTTATAATATTTTCCTCAACTAAATTGCAACCCTGACTCCCTCTGGTCATGTTTTCCCTATGCACATTTATTTACAGAAGTTTAATCTAATCTTTACCAAAGTATCCCTCTCCTAGACTGAATGATACAGTATGGAAACCTTCCTTGTCTATTTTTAAGTTATAAGTTAAAAATTCTGGTGGCTGTGTGGTAAGTAGCTTGCTTACCAACCACATGGTTCCGGGTTCATTCCCACTGCGTGGCACCTTGGACAAGTGTCTTCTACTATAGCCTCTGGCCGACCAAAGCCTTGTGAGTGGATTTGGTAGACGGAAACTGAAAGAAGCCCGTCGTATATATTTATATGTTTGTGTGTCTGTGTTTGTCCCCCCCAGCATCGCTTGACAACCGATGGTGGTGAGTTTACGTCCCTGTAACTTAGCGGTTCAGCAAAAGAGATCGATAGAATAAGTACTAGGCTTCCAAAGAATAAGTCCTGGGGTCGATCTGCTCGACTAAAAAAGCGGTGCTCCAGCATGGCCACAGTCAAATGACTGAAACAAGTAAAAGAGTAAAAGAGATGTCTACTTTGCTTTACATACAACTGAATGAACTCCAGTATATTACTTGCAGTTTTAAGCACTTGTAATATACTGAGTTATTCAATTGACTACACTTCTTTTTTACAAAACTTATTCATGTTTCTGTACAAAAAATTGTTATATCTGTTTGTGCCATTAAGTATTCAACATATATTTTCAGGGAAAAAGTATTAAGATTGCATCTATTGACGACAAGAAGAACTTTGAAGAAATGCGTCAAGCTTTGAAAATCTGTGATTTCTCCTGTTCTGAAGAAGAAGTAAGATGTTATATTTAAACTTAAGTTTCAATATCAGCATATTCTGTGTGTAATAATTGAATTTTTAAAATTGCATTTTTAATCACCTTGTTTTGGTGTGGATGTAGTGGTTGTTGTTGGCACTCCGTCACTTACGATGTCGAGGGTTCCAGTTGATCCGATCAACGGAACAGCCTGCTCGTGAAATTAACGTGCAAGTGGCTGAGCACTCCACAGACACGTGTACCCTTAACGTAGTTCTCGAGAATATTCAGCGTGACACAGTGTGACAAGGCTGACCCTTTGAATTACAGGTACAACAGAAACAGGAAGTAAGAGCGAGAGAAAGTTGTGGTGAAAGAGTACAGCAGGGTTCGCCACCATCTCCTGCCAGAGCCTCGTGCAGCTTTGTGTTTTCGCTCAAATAAACACTCACAACGCCCAGTCTGGGAATCGAAACCATGATTCTATGACCACGAGTCCGCTGCCCTAACCACTGGGCCATTGCGCCTTCATGGTTGTAGTGGTAAGCTCTTATTAAACTAAGATTGTGATGCAGATGAGATTCCTAATAGAGTAATTTACTTCATTGACACCTTGTTCCTATGATCTCTAACATTAGACGCATAATAGTTTAGAGAAGACTAAGATCTATCAGATTGGAATTTTATTCTCAATATTTTCTGTACCTGTGGTTCCTAAATGGTGTGCTGCTAGGTAACCCATAGATTTTTGGAAATATAATTTAAGACATTAGAATATCCATATTATTCAATATTTTGTTTTTGCTTTATAAGTGCAGGCATAGTTGTGGGAAAGAAGTTTGGTTTCCAACCACATGGTTTGAGTTCAGTCTTTTACTATGGCCCTGGGCTGGTAATTTGTGTGTGTGTGGGGCTGTGTGTTTGTACCTCCTGATGTTGATGTTGCATGATAGTTGTAAATAGGTATCACCATGTTAAGGGCAGTGTTATTTGTGTCCAGTCATCCATGAAAATATGTCTAACCATGGGGAAATATTAGCATGTTTGGAAACAGGCGAAGGTTGTAGAAAACCTGCCTCAAAAAATTTCATCTGACCCATGCAAGTATAGGAGTGTGGATATTAAGAAGAAGAAGGAAGAGAAGGTGGCGATGATGGTGATGAAATGTACCAGTAATTATTAACTTTCTGCATGAAGTATACCAGTAAATATTTGTTTCGTCTTTTTGTGCTCTACATAGTCAATAGATTGAGCACCATTGCTCTATATGAAAGTGAAACTTATGATGAAGGATTACAATACAGTTTCTTTTACATCTTGTTAATGTCCCTCCATCTTTACTGCTCATTGTTCCTGAGACGGTCATTACATAGGAGTCCTTAAGCCCTTCCTCTATAAAGTTCTATCTGAAACAACAATTATTACATTTTCCTACTGGATTCCTAAGCTTGACCAACTGAAACTATGGATGTTATCCAGCCATCTTACTCATGATCTACCCCTAGATCTCCTACCAGTTTGGCTTGACTTGAAGAATCTGTTTTGTGATCATTGCCTGCAACGTTCTAATTACATGTCCATAATACTGATGGAGAGAAGTTGAAACTCAACCTAGAGAGACTCCCTGATCTCCAAGCTACATAACACACCCCAGAGATTTTTCAGTGAGATCCCATTTCAGCTGCTTGTGTTCATGTTTGAATTCTTTCGGTCATTGCCCAACATTCATGACCATATCTAAGGATAGGCACATAAACCAAATTAAAGATAGTAAGTTTGGCATTTTCATCATCCTCTCCTCTTCTGAAGATTGAATGTTGAAGCTGGCACATTACTGTGACAACACCTGCAATTTTAACATTCAACAGCCTTAAACTTCTCCACTTGCCTCAGTGAAATGCCATTAACACGCAGAATGTATCTGGAAGACTTTCTTGAGAGGGCCATTGTCTCAGTCTTCACAACACTTGTTCTCCTCCCTGCCTTACAGCACATGGCAGCAAACCCGTTCAGTGCATGCTGGAGATTACTGTCGGACAAGCCAAGTAGCACCATGTTGTCTGAAAATATCAGCCAGCCAATCCTATACTCATCTTGTTAACAGTGGATATTGTCAAAAGATTTTTTCTTTATTTTTCAAATTGTCTATTATTTTTGTTATACGTCATATTGCTCAGCCTTTTATTTATTTATATATTGTCAGTACCACTGGTCTGGCTCCTGTGCAGGTGGCACATAAAATACACCATTTTGAGCATGGCCATTGCCAGTACCTCCTGACTGGCTTTTGTGCCGGTGGCACGTAAAAGCACCCACTACACTCTCGGAGTGGTTGGCGTTAGGAAGGGCATCCAGCTGTAGAAACTCTGCCAAATCAGATTGGAGCCTGGTGTAGCCATCTGGTTCACCAGTCCTCAGTCAAATCGTCCAACCCATGCTAGCATGGAAAGCGGACGTTAAACGATGAATAATCTCATTTTTATCTTTTCCATTTAGAAATTCATTATCATTTGCAAACATTCCATTTCCTTTTTTCTTCTCTTTCAGTCCTTGTTTGCTATTGTTGCCGCTGTGATCCACTTAGGAAATATAACTCATAAAGAAGACCAGGGTGTGGCTAAACTATCACTTAATGGACATGAAACTTATATTGCCAAAGTAAGTAATTCAACCACTTACTGGAAATGTCTCTCTTATTGAACTGTTTGCTTTATCTTGTAAATAAGTATGTTTAGGTTGGATAAATCAGGTATTTTTCAAAGCTTAACATATTGCATTTCATGTGGTAATTGCAAGTGTAACCTGATTTTTTTTATAATATACTTTGTTTTTTGCACTTAATCATGGATGCATAAATGAGTGGCCTGGATGTTATCATAAGGTTTGGTTGTTCAATTTCTGGGTTAGGTAACAAGTTAAGTCCTTGAGTAAGGCACTTCATTTCACATTGTTCTTGTCTTCCCAACAGAAAATGAGTACCAGCCTTTGCTGGTGCAGCTCTCTCTCTCTCTCTCTCTCTCTCTCTCTCTCTCTCTCTCTCTCTCTCTCTCTCTCTCTCTCTCTCTCCCTCAAGCTGTTACATCCTTGATGTGATGATAATGATGGAAAACAAACTGAAAGCTAAAGGCTAGTAGCAAAATGGAAGCTAATAAACCACTGAAAGACAATGCTCTTAAAGAAAGCAAAAAGTGAAAAATTGTATGATGGGAGGTGGAGAGGGTGTCTATGTCTGCTCATGATTACATAGGCACCTAAAATAATGGGCAAAATCATGGTACATGCTACCAGATCATACTCACTTGCAAGTCATGGCTATGATTTTTGGTGCCCATCTATAATATTGAACATTAACTTTATGATTTTTTAATCATTACTTTCACTAGTCCTCTGAAGTTTTATGCTTAGGTCTAATAACATGTACAGAGTTATCTTCCTTACTGAAATGATTAAAATAATTTTAATCTTTGAATTAATGTTGTCTTTTAAAATTAGACATTTAATGCTCACTTCATTAAATACATTAGCACTACTTAACTTTTATTTTAATGCAAATATGTCTCTGAGTAATTAACTACAGTAATTGTTTTAAACTGTTCTTGAATATAATACTTCAGCTTAAGGTTGAAAAATTCTTGACTCTGTAAAAGAATAAAAAAGATGCTGTAACAGTGGTGTAACCAGAATGTGTGCTGCCTGGGATAGCTCGTGAGTTTTCTCCCCACTCTCCACTTCTTGGCCGCTAGGTCAGAAGTGCCACCCCCACAAAAGCATCACCTGGGATGCTTCCTCCTTGTCCTAACACCTCCACCTGGTTATATTACTACCCTTTACTTTACCTTTGTCAAGGATGTGGTTTTTGAAAAAGTAATTAAATATGTTTAATCTCAGCAGCTGTTTAGATACTACAGTAAATACAGATGTAAAATGTAGCCTTTCTAGTGGTTAATTAAAACAAGACTGGATGACCTTTTTTAGCTCCAGGTCATCCCTGATTATGAAAACTTAACCATAATCAAAGGAATTCAAATTCTTACCTTTCTATCTTTTACTCAAGCACTTTGTAACCAGGAATCCACGATACAAATGTCATTTTTTAAGATGATATTAAGGATATTTGGCTCCTATTTATAGCAGACTCGCTCATTAATTTATGTTTTTTGCTATTGGAAATTTAGGCACCGTAAATATATTTCTTTGTTTATAGTTACTTGGATGTCCTGAAGAGCAGCTAATTGCAGCTTTGGAAAACCGAACTATTGATGTCCGACAGGAAAAGGTATGCCTCATTTTATATTACAAAAATTTGATGAATTTTTAGTTTTCACTGTAATATTTAATCAGAAAGAATGTATTAACATATTTTGATTCTATATTAATAACAGAATACAAATTGCATGGTTTGTTAATGATCAGTTCAAACATCATCATCATCCTCATCATGTAACATGGGTTCTTTATTAATAATTCATCAGTGGCCAAAACTATATTTCACTAATTCAACACATATTTATTACTTTTTCTAGATGCAGACTCCGTTAAATTTGGAACAAGCAATTTATGCTCGAGATGCTTTTGCTAAAGGAATATATGACAGGCTTTTTACTTGGATTGTCAAAAAGATTAACACATCTCTTGCAACAAAAGTAAGAAAATAATGAAATTTTAAACACCTCTGGCAGAAGGCGGTGAGCTGGCAGAAACGTTGTCACGCCGGGTGAAATGCTTAGCAGTATTTCGTCTGTCTTTACGTTCTGAGTTCAAATTCTACCGAGGTCGACTTTGCCTTTCATCCTTTTAGGGTCAATTAAATAAGTACCAGTTACGCACTGGGGTCGATGTAATCGACTTAATCCCCTCCCCCAATCTGCTCTTGTAGCAAAAATTTGAAATCGTTATTAATTACTGTTATATTTTTGACTTTGGTGTTTACAACTAACATTAGTCATGTTTTAGCTTATATTGTTGTAATTGAAAATTTTCAAAATGATTCATTATCATTATTTTTACCTCTTTAATTACCATATTAATTTTGAAAATAATAAAGAATTTAGTAAAATAATTTTCTTTTTATTATTAAGCTGGTGTTTGGAACATACATTAACACAGAAGGTTTTAATTTAAATTACTTTGAAATGTAAAGTTTGTATCATAGAACCAGGAGCAGTCTCTAGTGAGTTGGTATCAAAAGGGTTAATATATGCAAATACTTATATAAAATAATACAACAGACATATAAAACAGTTTCTTGAATATTGGTCAGCACTTTTAAGAATGTAAAGTTTATGTTGCTGTTATGCATAGTGCTGTTAATTGATACTAGTTAATTAACTCTAAATGATGTTGTTGATGTTATTTAACCCCAGTTTAACCCAACAAGGTAACTTGGCAGAGTCATTAGAATATTGGATAATTCCTACTCTTTGCATTCTAACAGCAGCGTCTGCAATGACACTGCTGCTAAACTTTATTGGTTTAAGTTAGTTTTTCCTTTGAATAAACATCAATGGCATGGAGAGAAGAGACTTGCATGCATGAGTGACTGCTAGTCTTCTTCAAAACAGCTTCCCAGGGCTGCAGATGCATGGTTAACATTGACTGATGATGGAAACCCTACATTAATCCCAGTTCAACCCAGATTAAGCAGATCCATGATCAAAGGTGTTCCAGATGTGACTGTCTCATTGTTTAATGAATATACTGTTATGTTTAAAAGATACCTCTTTTATGGTGGTGGTTCTTTTTGTCATGATTCCATTCACCATCGAAAGCAGTGAGAGAAAAGAGAGAGACAAGACAGTGCATGCGGGAAGCAGCTCTCTTAAAATAACTGCATTGCTAAAGAGAAATTTCAAAAGTCTGACATTCTTAAAAGAGAAAATTAAGGATAGGGATTTATGTGGATGGGTTGATGAGGGTGGAACATAATTTAGGTGATGGAATTAATTGAGTCAAGTGGTTCCAGCTAGAGGTGGCACAAACCCTAGCCAGCTCCAAGCAGCAGAGGCTACAGTTGTTGGCACTCCGTCGGTTACGATGTCGAAGGTTCTGATCAACGAAACAGCCTGCTCGTGAAATTAACGTGCAAGTGGCTGAGCACTCCACAGACGTGTATCCTTAACGTAGTTCTCGGGGATATTCAGCGTGACACAGAGTGTGACAAGGCTGACCCTTTGAATTACAGGTACAACAGAAACAGAAAGAAAGAGTGAGAGAAAGTTGTGGTGGAAGAGTACAGCCGGGTTTGCCACCATCCACTGCCGGAGCCTCATGGAGCTTTAGGTGTTTTCACTCAATAAACACTCACAACGCCCGGTCTGGGAATCGAAACCACGATCCTATGACCGCGAGTCTGCTGCCCTAATCACTGGGCCATTGCGCCTCCTCGAGGCTACAGTAGGAGTGGTGAAAATGCAAAGTGATTAGACTCTAGACTAGACTCTAGAATTTGTTAGTGAGCAACTCCATGCCAATCTCAATTGAGCATTTTTTCTTTTCTTTTTTTCTTAACTCATCATTAAGAACCAAACTGAGATGAGAGACATCAAAACTAATTAGACTAGAGATAACATTTTCATCCCTTGGTATCTAACTATTCTGTCAAATAAATTCAAAATGTGTTCTAATTAGTTCTTCAAAAATGAAACTGTATATTTTAAATTTAAGAAATAGTTCATAAACTGAACAATTATATGAAATTGACACTTCTGAAAAGAAAATTTATAAATTATATAAAAATGTAATCCTTAATCTTGTATATTTATCAGTGGCTTCATACATGCTGTTACTTCTTCAATGTGTTTCTTTTTCTTATTTCTTTAGTGTAAAGAAAAATGTACTTTACTAGGACTATTAGATATATATGGTTTCGAAATATTCCAAATAAATGGGTAAGTCAAACTAAATTTATACAGAAATCTTTTTGTATCAGTTAGTGCTGATTATAATTACAATTTTTTTTCCATCTTTCATTTGCCCTGACAATACAGTATAAAGTTTCTGACAACAAGAATATCCCATGTTATGAGAATAAAGCAAAATTGTAAAGCAAAATTAATTTTTCCCATTTATTTTCGTATTATAAAGTGATAATGTGTTCTGATAGAGTTACTAGGAGGATGAAAGTTGCTATCATATATAATTTTCAATCATCATTTACTTTGGGGTTAAAGAACTTATTCCAAATTGTTTGATGTTTATGATGCACAATCTCTTTCTACAGCTTAGTGTATGCACTGAATTGTTGGAATTTCCATATTATTATCTGTATTCTCATTTTCTTTTTGTTCTTACAGCATTAGCTCCAAATAAATTTCTGTGAAACTGTACCAATTTGAGCATGTCATCTTCTATGACTTATTGAAACAATTACTTCATTTGCAAGTGTCACAATAACACTCCAAATATGATGTAGACTTTGTACTTACGAAAATCTTGTAATGTCACATATATTTTCCAACCTTCATATGTAGTTACAAACAATGCTTTCATGCTGATATTAATGTCATTACTAGTTGGTTACTCAAAAGTTGGTGGGTTAGTAGTGGAGTTAGTTTTGGTGTTGGTAGGGTTTTTGTTGGTGGTGTCAGTGGTCATAATATTCTTATTAATTGTATTGTTGTTGCTGTTTAGTCAGAAGTCAATCTTCATTGACCTACGATCAAAGCATTTCATTCCACTTTTAAAATATACTATGGTACTACATTTTCTTATGTGATTGTGTTTTATTTCAGATAGCACTGCTTTGAAGGGTTTAGTCAATCAAATCACCACCAGTACTTCTTTCTTTTTTTTCTTTTTTCAGTCTGATATTTATCCTATCAATCTCTGACATAAACAAACCAACACCAGTTGTCAAACGGTGAGCAGGAGGGGAGACAAACACAAAGACATACACTCATATACATACATATATACTTACACACACACACTCACACACACAACAGGCTTCCCCACAGTTTCTATCAACCAAATTCACTCTCAAAGCATTGGTCAGCTTGGGGCTTAGTAGAAGACACTTGCCCAAGATGCCACATAATGGGACTGAACTCAAAACCCTGTAGTTGCAAAGTAAACTTCTTAACCACACAGCCATGCCTGTGCTTATATAATTAAATAAATTCTGATTTGTTGTTTCGTTCATGAATTCATTCTCCTTTTTCCAGGTTTGAGCAATTCTGCATCAACTACTGTAATGAGAAACTCCAACAGCTGTTTATTGAGCTAACATTGAAATCAGAACAAGAAGAGTACCAACGTGAAGGGATTGAGGTAAGAATGGCTTAACCATTTTATTAACAATCTGTCTCAGACTATCTGTACTAAAATGTTCACATTTAAATTAAAATCTTAATTAAAATTTCATTTTAACATAGATGAAATAATGAGATTTTAGTTGGTCATCACCAACATAATCTATCAATATCAATTCACTAGCATAAGTGGTTGGATGTTTCAACATGAAGCTGACAAGTCAAATGGCTGTGTTGCACTCCAGTGTTTCAATTTTGACATGGTTTCTATGACTGACTGCTCTTTCTAATGCAAACTACTTTATAGAGTGTGTTAGGTGGTTTTTGGCTTTTGTAGCACCGGCACTTGTGAAATTACCTTGTCACAGGCAAGACTAAACAACTACCATGACTGGAAGGAGAAAGGGGAAAAAGAGTGATGATTTTCAGCATGGTGATGGGAAGGTGAAATATGATGCGAGTGTGATAATGGAGAGATTAACAGTGTAAACAGTTTTGGGAAGGGAAATATAGAAAGGGGAAGGGAAAGGAGTAGTGTCAAGGGTTAGTGAGAAAGGGAGAGAGACACAGACAGACAAAGTTGAAAGGTTGATGCAGTACATTGTGTAGAGGTGGGATCCAGTGCTATAATTCTTTATAAATGTGAATGGAAAGGGGCATGAGAAAGAGAGAGAGATGGTGGGGATGAGAGTAACTAAACTCCTCCAGATTGTCTTGAAAATTAAGTGAAGCACTGGTAGTCTGCTCATTAGAGATATAGTCAGAAAAGGACTACACTACAAAATATTCAATCAATGTTAGGTTATACAAATCACAGTCAACACTGTTTAATGTTGTTATATCTAAACTTCAGCAACATTATTTAAATATCATATGACTTTTCTTCTATTCATCATCATCATCATCATCGTTTAACGTCCGCTTTCCATGCTAGCATGGGTTGGACGATTTGACTGAGGACTGGTGAAACCGGATGGCAACACCAGGCTCCAGTCTGATTTGGCAGAGTTTCTACAGCTGGATGCCCTTCCTAACGCCAACCACTCAGAGAGTGTAGTGGGTGCTTTTACGTGTCACCCGCACGAAAACGGCCACGCTCGAAATGGTGTCTTTTATGTGCCACCCGCACAAGCCAGTCCAGGGGCACTGGCAACGATCTCGCTCGAAAATCCTACAGGAGCCAGTCAGGCGGTACTGGCAACGGCCACGCTCAAAATGGTGCATCTCATGTGCCACCCGCACAAGAACCAGTCCAGGGGCACTGGCAACGATCTTACTTGGCTTGCCGGGTCTTCTCACGCACAGCCCATTTCCAAAGGTCTCGGTCCGTAGTCATCGCCTCGGTGAGGCCCAATGTACGAAGGTCTTGCCTCACCACCTCAGCCCAGGTCTTCCTGGGCCTACCTCTTCCACGGGTTCCCTCAACTGTTAGGGTGTGGCACTTTTTCACGCAGCTATCCTCCTCCATTCTCACCACATGTCCATACCAGCGCAATCGTCTCTCTTGCACGCCACAACTGATGCTTCTAATGTTCAGCTTTTCTCTCAAGATACTTACACTCTGACGGGTATTCACATTGACATTACACATCCAACGGAGCATACTGGCTTCATTCCTTGCGAGCTTACGTATGTCCTCAGCAGTTACAGCCCATGTTTCACTGCCATGTAGCATGGTTGTTCGTACGCATGCGTCATACAGTCTGCCTTTTACTCTGAGTGAGAGTCCCTTTGTCGCCAGCAGGGGTAAGAGCTCTCTAAACTTTGCCCAGGCTATTCTTATTCTAGCAGCTACACTTTCAGCGCACCCACCCCCACTACTAACTTGGTCGCCCAGATAGCGGAAGCTATCGACTACCTCTAGTTTTTCACCCTGGAATGAGATAGAAGTTGTTTCCTGTTTGTTTGCAGTCTTTATTGCACCTGAACATCTGCCACAAACAAAAACTAACTTGCTAGTTAACCTGCCTTTGATGTTGCTGCACCTCTTATGTGTCCATAGCTTGCACCGGGTACATCTTATAGAGTTACTACCTACTCCTTTTCTACATACTGAGCAGGGCCATCTACCTGAAGGGGTTTGTGTTTTATCTACCTTCCTACTTATTAGGATTTTGGTTTTAGCTAGGTTGACTCTAAGGCCCTTCAGTTCTAGACCTTGCTTCCACACCTGAAACTTCTCCTCTAGTTCTGATAGTGACTCCGCAATTAGGGCAAGGTCATCAGCATAGAGGAGCTCCCAGGGGCAACCTGTCTTGAACTCCTCTGTGATTGCCTGGAGGACTATGGTAAATAATAGGGGGCTGAGGACGGAACCTTGGTGGACCCCTACCTCTACCCGGAATTCATTGCTGTACTCATTTCCAACCCTCACCTTACTGGCCGCATCTCTGTACATGGCTCGCACAGCTCTCACTAGCCATTCTTCTATCCCAAGTTTCCTCATTGACCACCAGATAAGGGATCGGGGGACCCTGTCAAAGGCTTTCTCCATGTCAACGAAAGCCAGGTACAGAGGTTTATCCTTGGCTAGGTATTTCTCTTGCAACTGTCTCAAATTCATTGGGTAAATTGTTCTGCTTTGATAAAGCTCTGTGGTATATCTTAATAGATATAAAGATAATATCCTAACATAGGTCTGGAATCTAACACCTCTTGATAAACATTTTTTTAATTTGTTTTCACCATCACTGTTACAGTCACTACCAACCATCATTAATGCTTCTGCTATTCACTACTACCATCACCACAACACATGTATTTCATGCTTACTGTAACAAATCTTTTTATGTCTAAATCTTATGTTATCTACTCTGAAAGATCCTCTTGTTATGTGATCAACTTACTTCATTCAAGTTTTCTATGGTTTACTTTTGCTAGTAACATCTTCCACTACCAACTCTTGATACTTTATCTTCCAGAATATTACCTCATATATGTCTTTTCTAACCTAATTTGTTTCACCTGCATACATCAGTCAATGTGCTTAATACTTAGTTACTTTATTCACTAACCAATAAACCTTACAAGTTACCATTATACACTTGATACAAATCCTCTATATTTGCTTTTCAAATTTCACAGACATATTCCATAATACTTCAGATGTCTGTCTTTTCATACGAGGGCAGTAATAATTTGTTTGATGTTTTCCATTCCACTGAACTATACATATTTCTAGCTCCATCTCCAGCACTATTTATGTAATTTGAGCAGCAAAATTTACCTGTTATTTCAAGTGATTTGTCTATGACATCAGTTTAATTTCTAGTGACCCATAATCTCCTTTTCAATGCTTCTTTATATTGTTAACTGCTTCAACATACTTGATGTACCTAAAGCTTTGATCAAGTCTCAATCCACTTGAACTACATAAAATTTGTTGAGTGCCCATTATTTCCACTCACTGCACAATATTAAGTTGGCCTTGTTTACTTAAACGATTGATGCCTTTTCATTTAATTCAACTCATTCAAGTTTTAAGCAACTTGTACAATTATTTGACAGATTATGCAATGAGAACCATGTTAAAGTATACAAAATCTTCCATGGGAGTCCTTCACTGAACTCTGGGACAATTAAATCAAAGACAAAAAGAAAAGTGTGGAGAATACATTTATTGTAAGTCCAATTGAGTGCACTGCCAATACTGACCCTAGTTTTAGCATCATTATATATCACCTGGAAAGTGCCACAACTGGTCCTTTTGCACCTAATCCTATAATTGCCCACTAAACAACAGACCATTTAATTCTGTCAAAAGTTTTCTCCAGAACAATGTTTGTAAAATAAAGTTGTTTATCTTTTACTTGTTTCAGTCATTAGACTGCAGCCATGCTAGGGTGCCACCTTGAAGAATTTGTTTTAGTCTAATGAATCAACCCCAGTACTTATTTTTTTTTAAAGCCTGGTACTTATCCTCTCAATCTCTTTTGCCAAACCACTAAGTTACAGGGATATGAACACACCAGCACCAGTTGTCAAGTGGTGGTGGCAGGGGACAAGTACAAAGACACACACATAGATATATATATATATATATATATATATGACAGGTTTCTTTCAGTTTCCATCTACCAAATCCACTCACAAGGCTTTAGTCGGCCTGAGGCTATAGTAGAAAACACTTGCCCAAAGTGCCATACAGTGGGACTGAACCCAGAACCGTATAGTAGGGAAGCAAGCATCTTACCACACAGCCACATTTTTTTTTCCATTTGTCTTATCTGAAATATAACTAGTTAGTCTTAAGTCCTTATAAAAAAATTTTACTGTATCCTGTCTAAATTTAGTCTCTTGGATTATGTTACTGTACAAAACAAAAAGGCAGGTTTGAGTTAATTGAAAAATGACAGTATTCCACCATGATAACATAAGTAGGCATGATCTTGTGAATTTAGGTTATTTGGTATTTCAAGAAAGAAAACTGTATTAACTACATAGTTATTATACATGAATGGAACTGAGAAAGTTATTGTAGAGCATTTTATGTAAAATGGAACTTAACTTTTATCTTAAAGCCAGTAACTGCCAGCCTTAAATGGTGGAACTGGAGAAACATTTATAAATGAAAGGAACATGCTATGTGTATGTCTGAACCATTTGTTAGCTACTTATATATTTTCTTTTATAGATTATACTAGCATAACAACCAAGTTCTTCCTTGCCTAAACTTGTGCCTCAGAGGGGAACTTCATAGGTGCAATCCGATGGTCATTTATGACCAAAGGGAGTCTTTACCCTTTACTCTCATCTATGAACAAACTAACTTAATAAGAATTATAAACACAAGCAAAATTATAAACATAAGCAAAAACAAGTTATAATCTACTTTTTGCAGATGGCAATGTTTTGGTGACATAGCTTTATCATCTCAGGTCACTTGTTAAGTTTTTCATGGCATGTAATTTTAGGCTCTTTGTTTCTACATACACTTTCACATAATTCTTTCCACATAGCTTTTCTTTATTACACAACAATAATGTATTTTCTTTATTTCCTTTTAACTTATAGTATAAATATATTTGCCTTCACTGGTGATACTGATCAAAGTCAGAAACGTTTTCAGTTCAAAATTAGTCACATACATTACCACATTCATTTTTTTTTTTTTTAATATTTTAGCTTAAAGGTAGCTCAGTCTTGATTCGAAAGACCTATCAAAGGCATTGAAACTATGATTAACCAGTCTTTTTTTAAGATATAGTAAATTTGGGACTACACTATCCTGGATTCACATATATCTTCTTTTGTTGTAGAAGCTACAGGTTATTATCTGAGAAATTTGGCTGTTATTTCTAGTAAGTTAAGCAACCGCACAGAGACTTACTCTGTGGCACAATCATTTAGCTTGCCACACCTATGAACAGTACTTTCCTTGTATTTCAAAGACAGGCAGTAAATCTGTAAAGTGGGTTTCATCAAAGAGTGAACAATTCTCCAATATTGACAATGTTGTTGACTAAATTATATTCATAGAATGGTTTACAACAGAATCTCAAAAACTATTTGAAAGTTTTCAAATGCTACTGCTTTTACTTGTTTCAGTTTCCAACACATTTTCATACCAATGTGTTGATAATATAATTGCTTGAAACTGTGTTGCACTGTGAACAAGGACTTGAATTGAACACTGAAGCTAATGAATACCCACTAATTTTGAAGTGTATCTGAACCTTACAGCAGTGAATTGTACATGTATGGCACCAATTTACAGTTACATTTGCTATGTGAAGGAGAATTAAAACTCGATTCCAGTGATAGAAAATATCTAGATTTGACTCTCTCTTTCTTATTATTCAGAAAATATTTTAATTTGTCTAGAAAATGAAAAAAAAATAGAGATCGAATTATTTTAATTATTTACATTAACACCAAATTATTATTATTACTATGTATTATTTTACTAACATTGCATCTGTAGCATCTTGTAATGTCCTTATGTTTATTGAGTTATGCAGAGGTTGATAGTAAATCTATTTACAAAGACTAAAAACATTACTAAGCAATTGTTGCCATTCTCAATATTGCACTTGTTCTCTTTACTGATCATCAATTTATATTTTTATCCTCAATCATAGGATTCAAATGTGTAAATTGTCTCTAAATAACTTGGGGATCTTAGAATCCTTCTGCAATTTGAAATGTAACTTTACCTTCTTTTTCCTTTCAGTGGGAACCAGTTCAATTTTTTAACAATAAAATTATCTGTGATATGGTTGAAGGGAGACCAATTGGTGTGATAGCTATTATGGTAAGCATCATTTTAGTATTGTATTAACTCTTGAAATGATTGAACATGAAAATCTAATTGAATAAAAGTTTGTGATAGTGTCTGACTTAACAATACTGAAACAACTGAATCAAGTTTTGTGAATCTCAGTTTTATAATTTAAACATTGATGACACCTGTGCCCAGCATTGCCTTTTTGGCACTTGTGCCTGCAGCATGTGTAAGGACTTTTGAGCGAAATCGTTGCCAGTGCCCCTGGACTGGCTCTTGTGTGGGTGGAACATAAAATACACCATTTTGAGCATGGCCGTTGTCAGTACCGCCTGACTGGCCTTCATGCTGGTGGCACGTAAAAGCACTCACTACACTCTCAGAGTGGTTGGCGTTAGGAAGGGCATCCAGCTGTAGAAACTCTGCCAAATCAGATTGGAGCCTGGTGTAGCCATCTGGTTCACCAGTCCTCAGTCAAATCGTCCAACCCATGCTAGCATGGAAAGCGGACGTTAAATGACGATGATGATGATGATGAGATTGACAATGTATTGACAATGCAATTCTTCATGTTACTCATTTATAAATTTAATAACATTGATAAATGTTGGATAAAGACTGAAAGAGTATGATTGTGAACACAAACAACCAAAATAGTGTTCCTCTGAAGGATCTCTAGAGTAACATTACTCAACAGGGTGCATAGCTCAAATATCAAGGAATCTCTCCAGGTCAAGCTGTCACTTCTCCACATTTAGAGGTCACAACTCCAATATTACAGACAAGTGGTTAACATTTTGAGTAAAGAATCACATGACAGATTCTTCAAGCCATGCCAACAAGCAAGAGATCTAGGGGTTGACCAAGAAAGAGATGGCTGAATAATATCCTTAGCCTCAGTTGGTCATGCTTGAGAATCCAGCCAGAAAGTCTAATGATGGTTGCTTCTCATAGGAGCCTATGACGGAAGTACTTGAAGATTCTGTTCCCATGGCTTTCCCAAGAATGGTGGGTGAAAATGAATGGATGGATAGATAATAAAAGAATAAGAGAAAATGAGTGTTAGTTTTATGGTGTTGGACTACAGATCTCATGAATGTACATTCAAAGCATGTTTGATCTATTGTGCTCCTGATTGAGATACATAATTTTGTCTTCCTGACTGACACAGATTCCTCTTTTGCACCCTAATTGGGAGGGTTTTTTGATAGGCAGTTGTTGTTTTGGTAGGAAGTGGTTGTTTTTTGCAAAAAGTGGTTGTTTTTGTTATACAAATTTACAAAACCATAAGTGTGAAAAAATGTATGTAAAATAGAAATAAAATTCATTAGCTGCATATTTCCAAAGGTCCCGGTCACTGATCATTGCCTCGGTGAGGCCTAAAGTTCGAAGGTTGTGCTTCACCACCACATCCCAGGTCTTCCTGGGTCTACCTCTTCCACAGGTTCCCTCAACTGCTAGGGTGTGGCACTTTTTCACACAGCTATCCTCATCCATTCTCACCACATGACCATACCAGTGCAATCATCTCTCTTGCACACCACAACTGATGCTTCTTAGGTCTAACTTTTCTCTCAAGGTACTTACACTCTGTCGAGTATGCACACTGACATTACACATCCATCAGAGCATACTGGCTTCGTTTCTTGCAAGCTTACGCATGTCCTCAGCAGTCACGGCCCATGTTTCACTGCCATGTAGCATGGCTGTTCGTACACATGCATCATACAGTCTGCCTTTTACTCTGAGTGAGAGGCCCTTTGTCACCAGCAGAGGTAAGAGCTCTCTAAACTTTGCCCAGGCTAGAGAAAAGAACCCCAATTCCTGAACTCATCCATGAAAATCCACAGTCACATATAGAAAAATTTAATAAGTAAATACACTAAAAAGAACTATAATAAAATACAAAGTAATAATTATTAAAATAATAAAACGACTACATGTGTTTCATAACACATTTTCAAATAGAAAATAAAATTAAATAAAATCGATTAAAATAAATCGATCGAAAATCAATTCTATTCAAAAATATAGCTAATCTTTGGGTCAAAATACAATAATAATAATAATAATAAAATGAATGTATATATATCAACTAACAATAAATAACAAATGAATTTATATAAAAATACTTATTTTACCAATAAATAAAAAGAAAAATATTTAACGATATTATTGAAAATAAAGGCAATACTTATCTTATCGAAGCTTTAGTTTAAACTAAAATTTAAACATTATACTATTAACTTAGCATTTATTAGAATTTCAGCTAACAATATATAACAAATGAATTTCTATAAAAATACTTATTTTACCAATAAATAAAAGAAAAATGTTTAACAATATTATTGAAAATAAATGCAATACTTATCTTATCGAAGTTTTAGGTTAAACTAAAATTATAAACGTTATACTATTAACTTTGCATTTATTAGAATATAAACTGACAAAAAATAATAAATGAATTTATATAAAAATACTTATTTCACCAATAAATAAAAGAAAAAACATTTAACAATATTATCGAAAATAAATGCAATACTAATCTTATCGAAACTTTGGTTTAAACTAAAATGTTAAACGTTATACTATTAACTTAGCGTTAAATAAGATATCAACCAACAATAAATAACAAGTGAATTTATATAAAAATACTTATTTTACCAATAAATAAAAGAAAAACATTTAACAATATTATTGAAAATAAATGCAATACTTATCTCATCGAAGCTTTAGTTTAAAATAAAATTTTAAACATTATACTATTAACTTAGCGTTTATTAGAATGAAGTCACGTGAAAATATTGCGTAAAGAAAAGGAATAGAATAAAGAGATATATAAACATGAATGAAGGTTTTATTTATAAAATCATGAATGAAAATTTATTTTATAAAATCAAAATGTATTATAACTTAAATCATAATAAAAAAATTAACTGCATTATAAATATTTTATGGAAATTTAAAATCTAAGTAATAGATTAATTTTTAAATCAATTTTTACTAGAACTTGAACTTAGAATCAAAACGAGATGGAATTAAATAAAATATTAAAAGTAGCAACTATTATCTCAGTCATCTCCACCAGTCAACTAGGCATTATGAGATAGTACTACTAGTAAATGTGCATCCAGAGAATTCAAATGATTAACCATAATTGATTCATGATTTCAATGATTCAACCTATTAACCATAATAACCAATTTCAAACGATTAATCATAATTGATTCATGATTTGAATCATGATTTCAATGAAAGATATCTTGAAGAAATTGTAAATTAACTTGCAAAATGATAGTAACTATAAAGATTTTCTTCTTTCTGTTTTTTTTTTTTAACATGACCTTTCATTGACATGTCATAAATATACACTGACAGGTTGATCGAAGTAATTCTCTGTAAAATTTCTTATTTCTAACAAGTAGACTATGTTTACTTTATTTCAGGATGAAGAATGTGTTCGCCCTGGGGACCCAACAGATTTGACTTTCTTAGACAAGCTATCTCAGACTCACAAGGACCATGCACATTTTATATCTCATGTATCAGCAGACACTGCAACAAGAAAAACAATTGAACGGGATGTATGTTGAAATTTTAAGAAATATTGTTCTATTTTCTATTTAAAATAATTACTTTTGTCTTTATTTTCATCTCTGTTTTGGCAAAATTCAGATCACTGAAATTTAGCTGCATTATTTAATATAAATGTATCCTAATCTCCAGTGAGGTGGGTGGTTAAAGTGTTGTTATTTAGCTGTAATTTCATGGATTTAAATGGCAAAAGTTGAATTGAATCTACTTGATAAGACACCTGTTTATTTCAGACAATTTTTAGTGGATTGGATGCATACTCTCAGCAGCTAGAAGGCATTTATGATACAATAATGTACATTTCAGCTCAAGATATATGAGTTTAGTTGTTTTCTATTTATTATCTACATTCTAGCTTTAAATCCACTTTCTCTACTTTAGGGTCCAGTAATACTATTTATATTAATGTATATACCAGCTTTTTTTGTCTATAGTTATGTGTATGCATATACACATGCTCAAATTTCTTGGTACCTTTATATATCTACTGTAGTTTGGACTACTCCATCTACTTCCTAAAATGGTGTTGAAATATTTCTACATTACCTTAGATATTTTTAACTATATCATATTAAAAGTGTATAGGGTTCAGAATTTTGTTCATAGCCAAGACAAATTTTCAAATAGATTAGTCTTTCTACATAAAAAAAATAAGTGTCACAAGATTGAAACAACTCACTGCTCTGAACTGTTGCAGGATTGTAAAATTAACAAATGATTTGTTAGTTTGCAGTGCTGACTTGATTTTCTTTGAGTATGTAAACTGGCCATACTGATTTTCCTATGATCTGCTATATAAAGAGATCTATTGTGCATCAACAATATTGTGACTTAAGAAACTTGCATTTGAAAACTTTTCAGGTGTAGAATGAGAAAAACATGAAAAATAAACTTCCAAGTTTTGAGTAGTAATAAAGGCTTTTTTTTTTTAAGTTTATTTTGACAGAAACCTCACATTTATGGGAAATAAGCATTGTCAGTCAGTTGAATTGTTACATGATTTGTACTTATTGTATCGACTTATGTAAAGAAATGAAATATCAATTCAGATCTGATGGGATTTGAACTTTAGAATGTCTTGTACTTTATCATTTCAACTTCTTCACTGTAGTATTACTTTTGATAACAGCCCCAATAATGATGATGCTTTCTTTTGATATATAGTAATAATATTTTATTAGTCCCAAAGGCTCATATATACATTACAAAATGTTACAATGGGGATGTGCATATAAAAATAATATAGGATTGAGTGAGAGTAGAGCGGGGATCTTCAAAGGTCATCAGAACCTGTATAGTCGTGCAGACTACTCTCTGGCTTTGTGTTGTCACAGGTCACCTCTGCAATCATTACTTGGTCATGCACACTAGCTGCCATGCACACTAGTATAAATATCATTACTAACCCTAAAAAAAAAACAATGAATTTAAAGAGAGAAAAAAGAGGATGACAAATCAAGAGTCATTGTGAATACCAATATTTCTGGCCATGACCCTTGTGTTTATTTTCCTAATGCCTGTCCACAAGTGCTTGACACACCAGCTCTGCCTATGTCTTTACATTACCCATGGTCTTAAAGATCGGACACATGCTTCCATATTCCTTGTTGCAGTCAATGGAGCAAACACTGCCACACGTTGGCCAGTGATTTATCCAACTTCGTTTTTAAAAGCATAAATGAAAGCCAACATTTGCTTTTTTGGAAAATTAAAGCTATATCATTTACCTTTTTGTTTTCTCTTGTATAATTTTGTTTTGTAAGGAAGCACTCACTTTTACAACATACTTCACCTATGTTTTTTGTTTTTGTCTGGAGTTGACAAATGTCTAATATCTTATTTTGGTTTGTAACTCTAACAAGGAATGAGTTATTGTTGTTGTCAGTGCATTTGTTAGTCATTCAAGTTTGTGTTTCCACCACTTATTTTTATACATATCTGATTATAACTGTCTTCGTTTATAACTGTGTTTGTAATTTTTTCTATTAATTTTATTTGTTATTAAATTTACTTTTATGTTTTTATGTTGTGTTTTCAAAAATTGGTCGTTGGGGTATATTTGTTGCTATCATCTTAGTGACTAATACTCCCGCCAGCTATCTTAGAGATAGCTATATTAAACTATTAATAAGCAAAACAAATTGGATGTTTACAGAAGTATGTGTGCACAATAAAAATGTCAAAAAATTTCAGAGTAATAGTGGAGAATGGACCTTTAGATATTCTGAAACCATTTATTAGTTTTTAAAAAAATGAATAAAATAAAATAAAATTATTTTCCCAGTAATACACATGGTAAAAATTTAGTTTTGTAACAAACATTAGCAACAACAATACAATAGAAAACACAAAACAAAGCCAAAATACTGCACATATCTAGTGGCACAGAGAAGAAAAAATCCCATGTATGGATAACTGCCAATCTTCCTGAGAAAAAGCTTACCTATGTCTGCACATACAAGTGCAAATGTATGATCTACTTTCACTAACAGAGGTTTTTAGTCTAAATTATGTAAGATATATAAGTACCAAGAAGCTGAATCATATTCACAGATATACCTTTAAACAATAAAAGCTGCCATGCACACTAGTGTAAACATCATTACTAACCCTAAAGAAAAGACAATGAATTTAAAGAGAGATTGCAAAATGTTATACTGTTATCTAATATATTATTATCTAAATAATAACATTGTTAAGCATTGGTTAAAAATAGATTAATTTTAATGGTATATGCATAATTTCATTAAAATAATATTAACAATAGAAAATGCCTGAGTTGAAGAAAGTGGTATTGTTTCTTAAAACTAGAATATCCAAAAAGCTTCATGTATTCCTTGATCGTTCATTTAACTTTTGATCCATTATTACTTTGCTAGCAATTTCGTCTGATCCATTATGCTGGAGAGGTTACATATGATGTCAAAGGATTTTTAGATAAAAACAATGACCTTCTCTACCGAGACTTAAAAGAAGTAAGTTATATACAATTTATTGATATTTCTACTGTGTGATATTACATTTTATTCTGGCTTACAATTTTCTTTGATAATCATCGACAATTATACGATGTTCGTTTCTGACTTCCCAATCTTTACACTTGTCACCTACCTCCCTTCCGTCATATACATTTCCCATCTCTCTCTCCCCCATACATTCTTGCAGCTTCCATCCACCCATACTCCTGACTCTTCTGTCCCAATCATTTCTCATACCTTGAGAGTCTATCTAGATATTTCATCATCCCTATATTTATCTCTTTCCAGCTCTACCCAATTACTCTCACATTCCCTTCTAAAATGTGAGTAGCCATATGAATCCTCTGTAGTAAGAAACCTGTTCTGCACTGGCTCCTTCTCATCCTCTCCTAGCATAAAGCCTCCCTGTCTAGTCTTATAGTCTTGTGAGCCACATGGCAACCACACTGGTACTGGCAGCTTGCAAAAAGCACCCAGCACATGCTGTTTAGTGGTTGGCATTAGAAAGGGCATTCATCCACAGAAACCATGCCAAAGCAAACACTGGAGCATGAAACAGTTCTTGAATTTACTGGATCCTGTCAAACTGTCCAACCCATACCAGCATGGAGCATAGGCATTCAATGATGAAATAAGCACACTTATTTGCTTTTATGTTGTAAGAGTCAGCAGTCATTTTAGCATTAAGTATAATACTTCATATTATTTGTTTTGACTCTAGTCACTGAGTTCAAATACTGCTGTGGTCATCTTTGCTTTCAACCTTTCAAGTTCAGAAAGAAAGAAAAGTATCAATCTGGAGCTGTGGATTGGCAGAACTGAAAAATTCAAACTGGATGCCTTGCAGTATTTGTTCCAGTCCTTTTGTGTTCTAAGTTCAAATCCTACCATGGTCTATTTGGATTAATTCGACAACCAGTTTAACCCCACCATCTAACACCTTCGATGCCTTATGTGAACACCACTTTATTGCAAGCATTTAGACTAAGTCTTTGGCTTGAGGATTACTTCCTCCTTCCTTCCTGTCAGTCTTGGAGACCCTGTAAAGGGCAATGGGCACTACCTTGACTAGAAGAGTTTTTAACTGCTGAATTCAAATGAGATAAAGCTATAAATAATAGATGTAAATATTGGGTCAAAAACCCTTGTGAATAGAAAAGTTGAAGGCTGCCTCTGGGACCCACATCTTCTGTAATCATGACTGGCTTTCTACCATTGGACCAAAACAATCCTTCAAAATTCTTTGTTCGTTTCAGAAGCTTTGTTCTTACCAGATAATTGTATGTTGTTTACATCATAAGAATTTGGAAACTTCAATAGAACATGAAATAATTAGTTTTTTTTTTTAACTGTACAACCTTAGTTCTACAATTAAAAACAAATAATTTCACGTTCTCTCAAAGTTTCTAAATACTTATAAGTAAAGGCCCCTTCGGTCATGAATGACCATTGGATTGGACCTAGAAAGTTACCTTCCAAGGCACAAGTCTGAGCAGGGTTGTTTATGGAAGGCCATCAGTTGTCCATGCATACCAGTTTCCCCTCTCCATGTCACCGATGTTATCCAAGGGAAAGACGAAGGCCAATACAGCTTGGCACCAGTTCTTGAGCAAGACACTTTATTTCACATTGCTCCAGTTCACTCAACTGTAGAAATGAGTTGCGATATCACTGGTGCCAAGCTGTATCGACCTAAATACTTATGATATAAAAAGAAAATTGCTCATTTATTCTAGTGGTGGTGTTACATTTTATCTCTACATATATATATATGTATATATTTTTTTTTTCTCTTCAGGTGATGTGTACAGCAACAAATCCAATAATTGCATTATGTTTTCAGAAGGAAGAACTTATCAGCAAGAAAAGACCAGAAACTGTATGTGTTTCTTAAGGCTTGAATTTGAAACTATTACTGTGTCCTTTGTTTAGATTGAAATTTATCATCAGTTAAGATTTTTTTTTTATTTATGAGAAAGTGAAATTAAAAAATTTTAACTGTTAGTTTTTAGAATTTTACAGTATTCTTGAATTTGGGATTGTAAACTGATTTATCTCTCTATATCACAAACAAACATACTCACATATATAGCTGTCCAGTAAGTTTTCATAAGTCAGGAAAAATCAGGCAATTACTTATTAGGTAATAGAGTGAGTGTATTATTCATACAACATTATAAATTTAGTCTCATAATAGCCAATTCATATTACTGAACAGTTTCATGTTAAAGAACCTTCCACGGGTGGTAGAATGATTTAACAATCATCAGATATGGTTCAGCTATTACTCGTACTTTAGCAATTCAGCAAAAGGTCAATAGGATAAATACCAGACTATAAAGTAAGTATTAAGATCAAATCAATTTCTTCAACTAAACACTGCTAGGCAGTCCTCTGCATGGAGTCAGTGACTGAAATAAGTAAAAGATAAAAGATAAATTATCTAATAAGTAAGCATTTGGTGAGTTATATCATATATTATGACAACCATTCATTGCTTAATTTTTAATCTTTTTAAATCAATTCCTTGCTCTGGTAAATGACAAGACTGACATAGCTCTGAAACTTAATTCTAAATTGTTAACTATTTTATGTTAACTGCTTAGCCTGAACCCTTTTGTTACCATATTTCTGTTGAAATACACATTTATTATTTCAATTAATTTTGAAAATTATGAAGAATTTAGTAAAATAACTTTGTTAGTATTATGCTGATGTTTGGAACATAATTAACATGGAATTTTAATGGGAAATTTGAATTTACATCACTTTAGATAGGAAATATATATTTTAGAACCAAGGGTGGTCCCAGGTCAGTTGATATCAAAAGAGTTAAGGATATTGAGAACATTTGTTAAAGAACATTTAACTGACACATTGAAGAAGTTTAGCTTTTGTACAGAAGCTCTCTATGTTTGTGAAGGCGTATGGTCTGGTGGTTAGAGTATTTAGCTCACAATCATAAGGTCATGAGTTCAATTCCCAGCCATGCATTGTGTCCTTGAGCAAAATACTCTATTTCACATTGCTTCAGTCCACTCAGCTGGCCAAAATAAGTTGTACCTGTATTTCAAAGAGGCCAGCTTTGTCACAGCTGCGTTATGCTGAATCTCTTTGTGGACTTCATTAAGGGTATGCATGTCAGTCGAGTGCTCAGCCACTTACACATTAATTTCATGAACAGGCTGTTCCATTGATTGGACAACTGGAACCCTCATCTTAATAACTGACGGAGTGCCAGTTCTCTATGTTTATTCGAACCATTTGACCATTTGAAAGGGATATTTTTTCTACTGTGAAATTTTCCATTTTATTTTATGAATTTTCATACAAGAAAGGAGAAAGGTCATACTCTTTTACTTGTTTCAGTCATTTGACTGCAGCCATGCTGGAGCACCGCCTTTAGTCAAGCAAATTGACCCCAGGACTGATTCTTTGTAAGCCTAGTACTTATTCTATCGGTCTTTTTTGCCGAACCGCTAAGTTACGGGGACATAAACACACCAGCATTGGTTGTCAAGCGGTGTTGGGGGGGGGGGGGGGAGGCAAACACAGACACACAAACACACACACATATATATATATATATATATATGTATATATATATATAAAATATGGTAATTAATCATATATTAATTAATATCAATTAATTATCAGGAGGCCAGCACATCTAAAGAATCAAAGAGATTCAGAAATAATATCTGCAATCTCAGGGAATTAAGGTACATTTTTAAAAATAGCGTTGACCACTAACGTGGACAATTAATGTGCTAGAAATATATATATATATATATATATATATATATATATATGACGGGCTTCTTTCAGTTTCAGTCTACCAAATCCACTCACAAAGCTTTGGTCAGCCCAAGGCTTTGGTAGAAGACACTTGCCCAAGGTGCCACACAGTCGGACTGAACCCGGAACCATGTGGTTGGTAAGCAAGCTACTTACCACACAGCCACTCCTGCACCTATATATTTTTGTTTGTCATTCATTTTAAAAATTAAAGCTTTTTTTGGTTAAAATAGAAATAATAAAAATATTACTGAAAAAATTCAGTTTTGCTAGTAAAACTGGTGGATATTTTATTTAAATATTTGCTTCCATTGTTATTTTGTATAATCATTCTATTGCTAAATGACTAAATTCCAAAATGCTCCCTTTTACAGTTTCATTTTTTTACTGGGCATGTACATTCAATCCTAATTTTATTGCTAAAGGAATAAACTCTGAAATGCTCCTTATATTGCAAATAAGTCTGTTATGGTTTCATTTTTATCTAGCATGTATTGGGTTGTCTGGAAAGTTCGTGCTGATTTATAGTAGCTTACCTTTCAACTTATTTGCCATGAAACCACCTCAATTCTGGGAAGAGGGCATTTACAAGTTAAAGGAAAGATGGAGACGCATTGTGCAACAAAATTGTTCATATTTGGTTGATTAAATATGTAATAGCAAGTGTTTATTGACCTTTTTCTTTCTTTTGAAAATCGGCACGAACTTTCCGGACAACCCAATACATTTGATTCTAATTCTATTCTTATATTAATAAACTCCAAAATATTCCTTATTTCACAAATAGTTAATCATGTTTTGGGTTTGTTTTTTTTTTCAGGCAGCAACACAATTCAAGGTCAGCCTTAATCAACTTATGGACAATCTGATGTCAAAAGAACCTTCTTATGTTCGTTGCATTAAACCAAATGATTCTAAACGATCTGGTTAGTCCTCAGTATTTCAAGCTTGTCATTAGGTCTCTTTGTATTTCAGTTATTATATTATTGTAATATAACACACCTTGTGGGACTACTTGAGGAACTATCATTGTAGAAGCCACCCTGTAATTACTTGACTTGCAAGAAATCATAGCCAAATCTCTCTATAAATTGTACCCTATTTTGTTGAAAAAAAAACAGACACATTAAATAATGTATCTATTCTTTTCAAGAAAAGAGCGATCATGTAAAGATAAGTGTAAAAAGCTGGAATGGTCATGGCCGGAATGCTTTTGATCATAGGTCCACTCAATCATGGTTGACACTGAGTTTAAAAACAAAATAACATTGATCGATTTTAATAAGTAAACTTTCAGGAAAAGGGAAGTTAGCACGTTGAGATCTAAGGGAGATAATTTTTCAGGCGAGTAGTAATACAAGCTATAATATTGAATGAATGAAAATTCTTGTAGCCGAACTTTTCTTTTGGTGTACAGCCTTCCAACAATGTTTTTAAAATGCATATTACACAAGTTTAACCTTCAGGAAAATTACGGAAAAGCTATAATCTCGTGACTAAGGGAAATTCTACTGAGGAAACTTTAATTACATTTAATTTAAACAATAATCTTTTTTAAAATCGTTATTTGTATTAACACAAAGACACATGAAATAGCCGGGATTTCTAACTTAGCTACAAGTTGACAGAGGGTATAGTTGAAATTATCATCACTAGTATTTGATTGGTACTTTCTTTCATCGAACTTAAAAGATGAAATGCAAAGATGACTCCGTCAAGATCTGAACCCAGATTCATCACTAAATATCACAAAGCATTTTGTTCACTATTCAAACGATATGGCCAATCCGTCGTAATTACATAATTTCATGCTGAGTCGTAGCGAGAGTGTGTAGCATGCAAGCCAGTTCATGAGTTTTATCACACACCTACCCCTGGGGCTCCAAACCTATATAGACTTATACAGCAGATCCAAAAGTGCTGCCTCTCTCCCGCCCATAAAAGCATCGCCTAGAGCAGATCACCCCTCCCCTAGCAACATTACTAAATAAGAGAAAACTGCAAGGTCCTCTCTAAGCTGGTGAGATCAATGTTGTTGATGTTTAGATTTAGTGTCTGCAGATCAACATATCTATGAAAACTTTCACAGGGAAAGAATTCAGATGATTGCAGTTCTGGGGAAGAAGGCTTAAAAGAATATGTAGTATGAGGTTTAGGAATGGTGAGATACGTACAGGTTAACAATATTAGGAATGGTGAGATACATTCAGGTTAACAATATTAATGGAAAAGGTACTTCAGATCTTTTAAGCAGAGGTGTTACCTCGCTGTATTTTTATTTATTTATTTATTTATTTTGTTCGTCTGTTTTCCCTATTGGTGTGGGTTGTATGTGTCATTACAGGCTGAGCCAGTTCTTATTCAGAGTTACTGCCCTTCTGCATCGGCTGAAGGACTATGTTTCATATATATGTTTCGTTTTGGTTGGATGTCTTTCCAACCACATTACAGAGTGCATTTTATTGTGGCACCAGTACAAGGGAGGTTGTAATATACCTGACTAAAAAGTCAAATTTATACCCTACACTATCTCCACACATTTGCTGATCACTTTACCAAGTGTAATGTATGCATTTTATGGATGTAATATGTGCATTTTATGGAACAGGACTTGTATACTGGTTAAGGTTGCCTTGTATGCTGTAAGGCTTAAGTTTTCTCACTAATCTATGATACACTACGACAAATGACCAAAAAGATAGATAGAATAGAGTCATGACAAAAGAAGGACCTGGATGGGTGAACAGAGGTAGCGAGAGTATGAAAGTAGGAGCAGCATGATTAGTGATGGAGAGTTAGTAGAGAAGGAGAAAGGGTGATGGAGAGTTAGTAGAGAAGGAGAAAGGGTGATGGATAATAACAGAAGCAAAGGTGAACAGTGCTAAGAGTGAATGATAATTGTCAATTGCAAATGGCTTGTGAAAGAGGGAGTGGTGGCTGGCAGTAAAGAGAGGATGATGGTTGGATATATAGGATACTATCAGTAATATGATACGCTGAATGGAAGGAATTAGTGAAGAGACTGTGAATGATGATAGCAAGACGAGTTTCATAGAAGTGAAGGAGACAGCAGATGTAGACTTGACAAAGTACACAAGTTGCTGATTCAAACGAGCAAGGTCTGCTCTGATAGTAGTTGAAGAATTAAAGAGAGGATATAGAATACTTGTAGGCTTGTGGTTGTGATGTCTTACAGTGATGAGTGGTTTTGTCCTTTTTTTTTTGTTGCTTTTGTCTTTTCATATTAGTTGGAAATTGTTTGCATGTGGATAAGATTGTATATATAGCAGTTGAGTGGAGGCACAATGGCCCAGTGGTTAGGGCAGCGGACTTGCGGTCATAGGATCGCGGTTTCGATTCCCAGACCAGGCGTTGTGAGTGTTTTTTGAGCGAAAACACCTAAAGCTCCACGAGGCTCCGGCAGGAGATGGTGGCGAACCCTGCTGTACTCTTCCACCACAACTTTCTCTCACTCTTACTTCCTGTTGTGCCTGTAATTCAAAGGGTCAGCCTTGTCATACTGTGTGTCACGCTGAATATCCCCGAGAACTACATTAAGGGTACACGTGTCTGTGGAGTGCTCTGCCACTTGCACGTTAATTTCATGAGCAGGCTGTTCCATTGATCGGATCAACTGGAACCCTCAACGTCGTAAGCGACGGAGTGCCAACAACATATATAGCAGTTGTACTGTCTCAGATATGTAAACTTTAGATATGTTCTGATGTATCTTCATCTGTTCAGAACTGCATAAAAATATTGTCATCAGCAAAAAATCTATCAGCTTGCTTTGCATGCTGAATTGTACCCCTATTATATATGTAACAAGAAACAACTAGAGTTTGCAATTTTTTTATTTGTCCTTCACCACTTCAACGTCGTAAATATCTAAGGAGTTGTTGTTGTTTAGCCTCAGGTCATCCCTGATCAAGGAGACATATGCTTAAGGACAGTGTACTTGCTGCTACTTCTAGCATACCAAAACTAGCATTTAGAAGCTCCTTCATTGTTTGGTAAGTAGTATGGTAACATGAAAGTTTTTATTAAAAAATACTTCAGTCTTTAAATTTAAATTAGTTATGTGTCAAAGAAACTTCATGGTTCCTTCTATTTCATGAAATTAGCATAGGTACAGGGTCACAATTCTGAGGAAAGGACCTAGTAACATAAATCAACTCCAGTACTCGTCTGGTATTTTATTTTATTGGACCCTTCCAGAAAGATGAATAACGGTCAACGTTAGTGAAATTTGAACTCAAAAGATAAAGGGACATAACTCGATACTACAAAGTATGTTGCCTGTCCCTCTATCAATTCTGCCAATCAAATAATATCAGAACCCTCAAAAGTCCTCATACTTCTCTTTAGTTTTCCAGAGAGAAAAATCTAATACTTTTCAGGTATTGTTTGTTTATTTTATAATCCATATCACTTTATGGTTGTCTCCTTCATTATCTCTGTTAATACTTTCCTTTTTCTAATATTTTTCTATAATTAGACCTCTTTGATGACCAAATTGCTAGTCATCAGGTGAAATACCTTGGTCTGATGGAAAATCTACGTGTACGAAGAGCTGGCTTTGCTTACAGAAGACCATACGAAGTTTTCTTAAAAAGGTAAATAAATAAGATCTATAAACAGTTTGTTTATATATTTTAACCTCATTAAATTCTTTAAAATCTATTTGTGCATCATGCAAATAATAATAATATTGCATAGGAATGTGGCTTGGTTGAAACATTTATCAGATTTACTTTTCATATGACTGATGACATTGTTGGATAGCCTTAGTCAACAATACTTGAACAGACTTGTAGTGTGGAAACAATTGACTGAATAACAAGGAGACAAAATCTCAATGTCTTAGATATGATACATAAGGAGTAGTCTTCTTTCTTTTACTTGTTTAAGTAGTTGAATTGTGGCCATGCTGGGGTATCACCTTGAAGAGTTTAGTCAATTCAATTCCAGTATTTATTTTATTCATTTGAGTCTGGTACTTATTTTATTTGTTTATTTTGTCTAGCCACTAAGTTACAGCGATCTAAACAAACTAACTGGTTGTCCGGTGGTGGTGGGAAACAAACATAAATAGGACAGGCTTCCTTACAGCTTCCAGCTATCAAATTCACTCACAACACATTGGTTGGCTCAGTGCTATAGTAGAAGACACTTGCTCAAGGGTTGCATATTGGACTGAACCCAAAATCACATGGTTGCAAAGTGAGCTGCTTAACTCCACAGCCAAATCTTCAGCAAGACTTGACCAATTTCAAGAAATCGTTTTATTAGATATCAAGGGAGGGCTGTGAAGTTAAGATTTGGATTACTTACTACACAGTGATAAGTTCAAATATTAGAGTTATTGTGTTATGTCCTGGAGCAAAGGACTCAGCCTAATGATACTTGCTACATCACTATCATTTTAACGTTCACCATTCCATGTTTGCATAGATCAGATTGATTTCCTTGAGGCAGATTTTCTATGGCCTGATACTCTTCCTGCCACCATCCCCCACCTGTTTCCAAGCAAAGCAATATTTACCCATAGCCAGATAGGTTTTCATAGAAGATTAGAAATAAGCGGCACCACTTGTATGACAGTGATGCTTACTTACAATTATCATGCAATGTTCACACATACACATACATATATGTATCAGTGGCAACTCTAGCACTCAGGCTGTTCAGGCTTAGCCTAAGTTTAAATTTAATAAAGTGAACGTATATTTGCAAGGTGATTTAATTTCTACCAACACTGACTTCAAGTATGTAATTGCAACCAATAACTCGGGCTCCTTTTATTGAGCCTGGTTGCCGTTCATTTATTTTCCTTCAGTGTCTGGTAGTCACCTTACAGGTGTCCTGTGTCACAAATTATCAGTTCTCTCAGCATCACTCACATGTGCCTGACTCATAAAAATTAAAAGTAATTCAAATTCAATCTTTTCTTGAAACAATAAATTCAAGGATTTAAATTCCAAAATATAAAAAGTTTCCGTTCTGCAATATTCTTAAAGGAACAAAAAATTATCCAGCAACTCGAGCTAGTATGAACGAGCCTGGTAGGTGTAGAAGACTAACTGGCATGTCTTGTCAAGAGTACAGGCGACAGTCAGATTGCTGATGTTTGTTGTGCACTCCGCTGTCGTTATTTGACTGCTGTTACTCTGTGAGTCTGTGTGCAATGATCAGTAGTGTTTTGCAGGATTGCTTTATTTTAACCCTTAACTTAGAAATGGATAAATACATCGTGCTAGATATAAAAAAAAAAAGCTATTTGGGGCTAAAAGTATTGTGGAAAAATGTGAAATTCATCGAGCAGGTATGTGTCTTATGCGAAATCTGTGATGAGCCTGAGTGATGCTGATGATCTGGAGTCACCTCTGATATATACATATAGTATATATATATATATATATATATATATATATATATATATATATATATATATATATACACATACACACAACTGACTTCTTTCAGCTTCCATCTACCAGATTTACGCAAAAGGCTTTGATTGACATGAGTCTATAGTAGAAGACACTTGCAGAAGGTGCTTTGTTCATTTGAACCAAGTTGTTGGTGGTAGTAGCTTTTAGTTTTAGGTCAGTTGTGAATATCCTGGATTTTAGGGATATCTAAAATGATGTGTCCTTTTTAAAATAGATATAATTTGAAGGAATTTGGATGCTATTTCTAGCAGATTGAATGACCACAGAGAGACTCTTTCTTTGGTTCATTTATAGATCAGTGTTTTTCTTTGGTCATCATGTTTTTATTATGAAGTTGGTTGAATTGCCCTTCCTAAAAGTGTATATGTTACAATGAGAAATTCATTTTAAAAATAACAGAATTTCTTGAGAACATTTCAACATTACATGAGCTGGTCAGTTAATTACATATAAGCTGTACCCACTCCCCTGGTTTTCTTGATTGTTTGGTATTGTTTTTGTTCTGAAGCTGGAATTTAAACAAGAAACCTTTTTTTTTTTTATTGACACTTTTGATCTGCCGTTATGTTGATCATTATACTTCCAATGAGACATTAATTAGCATCAAACAAATTAATTAAACAGGAGTATAAAAAAAATCAATCCTAATTAAACCTAACTTCTGAAGTACATCAATTGTATAAAATCTTGGAACTTTTAAATGAGGTATTCATTTCAGTTTAATATTTTTAATTAAATACTTTTGTTTTTCCTTTGATTTGCTTTGTTGCATTCTTAAATATATTAATATAAACCAACATACTAATTATGATGTTTGACTACAAAATTGATCAACAGCAGTCTACTGACTATTTGATTTGGCTGAAAAATCCAGAATGAGTTTGAGTAGAAGATCGTGCTTTAAGTTTTTATTCCTTGAAATTCCTGTTTGCATTCATTTTCTAAGGAATTTAACCCCAAATTTGCATATTCAATTTTTACTGTGACCATTTTACTCAAGAAGCAACATCTTTAAATATTCCTTTATCTCACCATCCATCTATACTACAGTTGAATAAAAGACATATTTATACCAAAATTATCTTTTATGAAAACAAGATTGGTAACATTCTTTCTGGCTGCTTTCTAGTTCTTTCTATTCTCTGACTGTAAATCTATATATGTGGATACTAAAATCTATTACAAATGTAGGGTGATTTTTTTTCTTGTCTTTATGGAAAGCAATATTAGTTAGTATTTCCAATGCAATTGTATTCACAAAATATTAAATAATTCATATTAAATACTTTAGCTCTTTTAACAACAATTCAAAGATTGGGAGTTATAGTATACAGTTAGATCCTTGAGTCTTACCATATCTTTCAGTGTGATTATATATTCAAATATGAATTAGAAACAGTGCTACTGTTGTAAACATTAACAGTTCACCTCCAGTTTGGTTCAAATATGCGATGTTGATAAGTCACGAAAGTGATGAAACATCAATGTCCTTTGCGCTTGAAAGGAATTTGGGTGAGTTGTCTTGCCTCTCTTTGACTTTCAGGTGTTTTAACACCCAGTGCTTTGAGGGGAGGGGGTCATCCTCACTGCACCAAATCACAGTCTACCAGCAAAGCAGCAGGGCACATGGACTGAATTTATGTGGTCAATAGTGATTATATATGTAAAAAGTATGTATTAATAGAATACCATAGACACTGAAATTGTGTATTAAACATGCTGAAAAGCTCTGCATAGCAACTTGCACTTAGTTTTTGGTTACATTCTGAAGATAAAATATATTAAATATTTAAAAACAAATTTCTTGCTTTAAATAAAATTTCCTTTCCAACAGGTATAAATCCTTATGTCCTTCAACATGGCCTTCATTCAATGGATCACATAAAGATGGTGTCCAGTGTTTAGTCAAGTACCTAAAATATGGAGAAGATGACTACCGACTTGGAAGGTAAGTTTTTGCATTAATCGTTGAGGCTTTAATTTATATGCTAAAATTTTTACTATTTTTTTCATTTGCAATGTCTTCAAACCTAATGATAGTGCTATGATTAGATAGATTTGCACTACAGATTTCTTAATGAGAAAATCCTTGTTAAATTCAGTGTCACTTTTGTCAGTTCTATGTTGAGGGCATTATCAGATGAAGAAAGTGTCATTGGTTTGGTCACCTGTCCTCTGAGAGTAACATCAAAAGATACTCAGATTTTAGGTCTTTTATCTTTTACTTGTTCAAATCATGCTGGGGTACCACCTTGAAGAGTTTTTGCGAAAGAAATCAACCAAAGTACTTATGTTTTCTTTAAGTCTTATTTATTTACTGCCCACAAGAGGCTACACACAGAGGGGACAAACAAGGACAGACAAATGGATTAAGTCGATTATATCAACCCCAGTGCGTAACTGGTACTTATTTAATCGACCTCCGAAAGGATGAAAGGCAAAGTCGACCTCGGTGGAATTTGAACTCAGAACGTAGCGGCAGACGAAATACCGCTAAGCATTTCGCCCGGCGTGCTAACGTTTCTGCCAGCTCACCGCCTTCTTTAAGTCTTGTACTTATTTTGTTGGTCTCTTTTACTAAACTGTTAAGTTATGGGGACTTAAACAAACCAATACTGATTGTCAAACAGTGAGAGGTAGGTTAACAAACACAAAGATACGTATGCACACACATATACATATGATGGGCTTCCACACAGTTTCCATCTATGAAATTCACTCTCAAGGCATTGGTTAGCCTGGAGCTATTATAAGAAGACACTTGACCAAAGTGCCACACAGTGGAACTGAACCTGAAACCATATGGTTGCAAAATGAGTTACTTAACCACACAGCCATGTCTGTATCAGGGGGGTCATGAAATTTAAGTATCTTCTTAACGATAACTAAAGAAATCCTGGATAAATAAGGTCAATTGTAATCTGAAGCATACTGTGTAGATTTTGTTTTGATATGATCCAGTTCGACTCATTGGAAGCAACAAATAAAGAACTGAAATACTTTTAGTATTACTCTAGCTAGACTGAGTTGAATGATTCTGCAACATTAGATATTTGAAAATGAATTGTTGGGACAATTGATGATTGTTGCTTAGACCAAATCATTTCCGATTGAATATGCCCATAGCTTAAAGGTTGTCCTTGAACAACTGTGTTTGAATTTCCTCTCTAGATTCTCAAATTTTTTTTTTTAATTCAAACAGCAAAAATAAAAGAAGAGACTTTAAATCAATTTGAATTAATATTTCCTTATAATGGTCTGTCTGCACAGTTTGCATGGTTGTTGTTGTTGCTGTTGTTGTTTTGCTCTAAATCAGGCCTAACTGAACTGATCTTTGATCAGGGGCTTTCCTACTGTGACCATCCTGAATATATATATATATATATATATATATATATATATATATATATATATATATATATATATATATATATATATATATCAATTCAAATAAACAAATAAAAATGGACAACATGAGGACTTCACAAAAAATGTAGTAGTTTGATGATCGGTGAAAGGAGAGAGTTTGATGTTTCAAGCAAAGCTCTTCGTTGGAAAGGAGAAAAGGAAAAGTCCAAAGAAGGAAAAGAAACTGCCAACAGCATATATATATATATATATATATATATATACATATTATTTCTTAAATATTCAATATGTCCTTTGTTTAGATTGTACAATGTAATGGGGTAATGGGGTGGTAGGGGTTTGGAAGAGATTTTTGCTGCTATTTCTGTTAAGTCAAGCAACTATATAATTTCTCCTGTATTTTATGGTGTGGAATATTGAGTGTATATTAGCAATCTGGTAATATGCCTTTTATTGGTGTTAAGTGGTATGGTGTAGAGTTGTATAATTTGAGTACAGACAGGCCATTAGTCCAGAGATGGAAATTTTGATTCAAATTCATTTAAACAGGCTTTCTTTTTTTTTTAGTTTTGTTGTTTGAATTTTCAGATTTTTCCAGAATCTGGAAAGGAAATTCAAAACTTGAAAATTCAATTTATACTGAATGTTAGGTTTTAAATTATGAAATAAAAAAATTAATTTGAATACAGATCACAAGCATATAAGCTAAATACAGTCAATTTGTTTTAGTAAATTTCAGATTTGCATTTGGTTTTCCATATCAGTTTTAAAATTCAATACAATTCTCTCCTCTTTTGGTTTGAAGTTTCAACCTGAAAACTAATTGAATTTAAAAAGCAAACTAAAAAATTGGGATAGTATTCTTTTATATTATTTCAACACTTAAAGGTGATGAGCTGGCAAAATTGTTAACACACCAGGCAAAATGCTTAGCAGCATTTTATCCATCTTCACATTCTGCTGAGATCAACTTTGCTTTTCATCTTTTCAGGAGTCAATAAAATAAGTACCAGTTGAGTACTGGGGGATTGATGTAACCAACTTACCTCTCCCTGAAATTGCTGGCCTTGTGCCAAAATTTGAAATCAATATTTCAACATTTATTTGACCTTACCTTAAAAGTATCTATATTCATACCATATCATTGAAGATAATTGCAATATTATTATTCACCTGAAAATATGGTGGTGTTGTGATGTTGATGCTTTTTCTAAACCATCAGTAATATAAATGAAATGGAGTGGTTTCAACTATGAGATCAAAGAATGAATATCACCATAGCTCATCACTTTCTATTTAATGCTTGCCTCTTGTACTCAGATTATAGATTTCTTTTTTATATAAAAATTTTCCAGTTGTATAAACTAAAACCCATTATGTTTACATCTAGAAAATATATCAGATATATTACTAGAAGCAAACCAACAAAGGAATCTTATTGTTCTCCCTCAGCTTGCTAAAAATGACAGTCAAACGTTCCTCTAATCACACACTGTCACCTGGCAAATAGAAAGTTCGTATTGGATAATGTATTCCTAAATACTCTTAAAAAAGACAGGATGGTCCTTTCTATCAATGCAGACCTGTGGTTAAATGGCGTACTACTCTCAGAGCAAAAGTAATTTAAAAAAAAAATTTAAGGTTCAATTTCCAATGAAATATTTAATCTATTAAAGCATCATGGTTCATAGATTTCATATCTCTTAATTTTGATTGCTGTCTTAATTTATTACTGCAGCCCTGTTTATATTTAGTGTGACAGTGCACTTAAATCAATGCAAAACTGGGGTTAAATGGCATTACTACAATCAGAGCAAGATTAATTTTAAAATGAAAACTTTTGCCAATGAAATATTTGATTTATTAAAATGCTATGAATCATAGATTCTATATTTCTTAATTTTTATTCCTGTCTTAATTTATAATTGCAACAATCTATTTTAATCATAACTTGTGTGACATTCAGTAATTTTAAACTATAATTTTGCTGATTAGGTAATTATTTACCATAGAATATTGTTTCAAGCGTATTAACACGTTCACATATAATATTACATGAAAAATGCAATTAGATAATCCTATTAAGCTGCACCACCTAGATTACCAGCTGGTGTAGCTTAATTTGAATGTTTTCACGTAATTCATAACTTTAGAAAAGGTATAAATATTATAATTTCTCACGCTTTCTCCTCAAAATATATGACATTAGTTTTTCTATATTCATGAAATATTTATTTTTCAACATTTGACTTAATTAAACACAGATTCATTGCTTTTCGTCATTATTGATTTCTTACTGGGGCACATTCCTCTCCACCACCACACACTCACACTTTTCCGTTAGGTGGTTCATTGAATTTGGAAGAGGGATCCATAGAGATTCGGCATTGGACGCATTTCTCAGCTCCAAAACAGTTCTTTGTTCACTTTGGAAATTTAAGTTGGATAATGAAAGGATGAGTAACAGATAGGAAACTAACACTGGGAGATGACTCAAGCTTAAACTACGCCGGACTGACTCAGGCTGGGACAGAGGTCTGACAGTTACTTCCCTTTGTTATCACATTTACGTTGATTGCAATTTCAAATTTCTATTTATTTAGGCGCAATGAGGTCGTGAATCATGATTATAACATCCTGTTTGCCCACTACAGGTTTCATGCCGATATTATAAAAATGAGCGGATGGGGGCAAAATAACCGAAATCGTAAAGAACTAGACAGAATCTCTTAACGCTAGTTAATTTTTACTTGTTTTTATTTTCTCCTCCCGTCTTAATAAAATGTACCTGTAATACCCTGCATCGTACTAATTAACTGATATTTTCTTTTCTTTTTTTTTTTTCTAATTTCATCTCTTTGTAAAAAATTTTTTCACAAATTTTTTTTTTTTTTTTGTCAAAATATGCGAAAAAATACGGAGATTATGATTCTGAAAAAAATTTCCAGAAATTTTTCGGGTTAGGATTATGGTTGGGGTTTTAGGCTTAGGGTTAGGGCTGGGGTTTTAGGATTAGGTCTACAGAAAAAGTGCAAAATGAAGAATGGGGGGGGGGGACAAATTTCAAAATTCCGATTTTTGGCAATTTTCCGGAAAAAAAAACAATAATTTGCGAGAAAATGGTGATGGGGGTGGAGGAAGTCTTTCCAAGCGGAATTACGGAAACAACTCATGCTAGAAAAGTTATCAAAATTCCTTAAGATACGTCGCAGTAACAAGTGATGAGATCATCAAAGAAATAAATCCAAACACTCGCCTACAGTAGACCAACGGTATACTGTAGCGGAACATTTCGTTGCAGTTGACTTCACTTTTATAACTTCGGGGTAGATATAAAAATATTTGCTGTTTAAGAACCTCGTCACCACTCCCCTCATATCTGTAACGTTGTGTTTATGGATCGTTATTATTTTAAAAGAACACAATGACAAAAAAAAAAAAGAATTATGGTTAATGTTTATTATTTATAAATAAAAAAAAAACGCAATAGATAGAAGGCCGATGAAAAAAAAAAAAGACCTTGTTCGCTGTGTCTTTCCCACCTCGAAGTCAATAGGTACTGAAGTCGAAGCAGCCGACTATGTACCTTTCTGTAATTTTAAGAAATCGTACTATATTGTTGCTGTTTTAAATTCTGTACTAATTAAACTAGTGCATATTTAGATGAAAGAACGTAAGGGCTATTGAATTATCGGAGAATATATTTCCAGTTTACGAACTTGGTCATTTCAATTACGTTATGAAAAAAATAATTCGGGTTTGAATTTGAACAGTTTAATTATCACTTAGTTCCAAACACTTATGTTCGTGGCCGGAGATTTAAGAACCTTTTTTTTATAGAAGCTACAAGTGATTCTTTGTTTCCATCATGTTTTCAACATTTGAAATAAAACAATAAGTTACTATATGCAGTCCTTAAATAAAAATCATATAATTTTGTTTGTGTGTGTGTGTGTGTGTTCAAAAGTCACTAAACGAGGGATTTTTCTCAACTTTCAGTTATGTTTGAATTGAAAAAGATAAACGTGCATGACTACACTTTGGTGATTCTTACCACCGATTTTTTTCTTCACAACTTACTAAATAACGCGTATTTTTTAAATGTAATTTTACAGTGATGCGTTTCCGGGGGTGTAGATTACGATTATGTTGATAACAAAGAGTTTGAGATCATTTTTCTCTCTCGACTTTGTTTCTTCACGACTTTCTTTAAATGCATATTTTTATTAAATGAAATTTTCCAGAAATACATTTACGACAGTGCACATTATGTAATGTTGGAGTTTCGAACATAAAAATCTTTTTAAAATGTGAAAAGTGTTAAACTTAGGGGAGTTGGTGGTAACAAAGTTAACGGGAGTAGTGGTGGGGAGAGAATAACTTGAAATTCACTTCCCAAGCCAAAAAAAGGTTTTGTTTTGTTTCTGAATATTATCAACATAATCATACATTTCTCAGAAACCTATCTCTGTAAAGTTTCATTTAAAAATATGCATTTTTCAGAAAATTATACAGCGCTAAACTGTAGTTACATAATGCGCATTTTAGTAAGTTGTGTTGTTAGGTGCTTAATGAAAAATGACTTTCACTTTGGCTTGGTATAATAGTATAGTTTAGTTTCACTAAAGGCAGAAAACAAGAAAAACTTGTTCCTGTCATTAAACTGCGGCCATACTAAGGCACCACCTTGAAGAATTTTTAGTCGAATGAATCGACCCAGTACTTTTTACAAAGCCTGATACTGTATTCGATCTTGTCTATCTTACTGAACCGCTAATTTACGGGGACGTAAGCAAACCAACACTGGTTGTCAAGCGATGGTGTGGAACAAACACACACACATTCTTTCAGTTTCCGTCTACCAAATCCAATCACATGGAAAACACTTGCCCAAGGTGCTATGCAGTGGAACTGAATGCGGAACCATGTGGTTGGGAAGCAAAATTCTTAGAACACAATCACGCCTGTGATTTGTTAACTTTCTAGTATTCTTTTCTATATTTTCTACGTAAATTTTCTATATTATTGAAAACTCAATTGTGTTCAAGTTTAAAGAGATGGTGTCAATTTTTACGATAATAAAAACGTATAGCGTAGCTTTGGACTGTGGTTAATAGCTGAGATCACTATTTCGAGTGTGACAGCTCTACCTGAATGCCTGGAATAGGTTCGATGAGATAGAAAGTTTAGGGAGTAAAACTTTTAAATCTGGAGTGGGGAATGACAGTCTGATGATCTACTGGACACTACTTTGAGAAGCTTGTGCTAAACGCATTGATCTTCACTCCTTTGAACTATACCAGTCAGAGTGCGGAAGGAATTCTGGTGTCCGGCACTCCAAGTTCTCCATGCATTCAGGTTGTATGGAGAACCCTCGGGTGCTGGAGGTTCTCTGAGGTTGAAGAAGTCAATTCAGTGCACGGACCAGTGTGCAAACTGAGAAGACAAATAACAGAAGGCTCGGAAATGTGTCGACGCGCGACTGCATTTTTATAAAGGCGGTCCAATCGTGAACATCCATTCCTCTTCGAAAAGTGTTCCGTGTCCATTCCACGTTTAAAACCGACCAGCCAATCTCTGTTTTAAAAGTGTTCCATGTCCATTCCACGTTTAAAACCGTGACCATCTCACTTTTTTTAAGCTAAAATCTCCCTTGTCTCACACTTTTTTTTTTCTTCAAGACATTGAATAATGTAGTCCGGGTTATGCTTTAATCATGGGATGGTCATATGTGGAATGTTTTCGATCTTAAGTCTGCCCGATCAAAGTTGACCTGGAGTTAAATAATAACAACGAACCGCAAAATAGTGTTATGATTGTATATGTGCGCGCGTGCGTATGTACTGTTGTCACCCAATATATTAGAAACAAGTTACATTCCTTAGAAATACTAAAAAACAAATAATAACACACAGCAGACATATTTCAAATAATACGATTGCCTGAAAAAACAAAATGGGATGGTCGTAGCTGGAATGCCGAAACGACTATAACTGGCGACAAACTTAATCTCAGCGAACGAGGATCCCATTACGCGATCACACGATCTGTCTTGACGAATCTCCCCTACTTCTGCATAGTTTTTGTCTGTTGTTGTTATTGTTGATAAGGCTTTAGTCATCCTTGATCCAACAGGCTTGTATAATGAAAGGCGTTTCAGTAATGATTTGGCTGTTATTTCTAGCAGACTGAGTGGTGACAGTAGAATTCCCCGTCAGATGAGATGTATCAGCCCGTAGTTGTTGGTCAGCTCTGATCTAGGTAGTCATATGACCAAAGGCATTCTACACGTGATTATCCATCTTTTGCTTTTCAGATCTTATTTAAAATAATGTTTAATGAATTTTAACTACGAAAGTGACAAGGAATATAGCCGGATAACAGCTGTACAGGCACATACACGAATTTATCGCTAGTCGTCATTTTTGTTAAGCCGCCAAATCAGCTTTGATGCCGTAGATCTCTAATCAAAGGAAGGCGTTAAGGTCAACCAAAACGATGGTTGGGTATGGAGATTTGGGCTAAACAAAAAGTTGTGGGCACAATTTGAACACTTTCTTTTTACAGGACGGGATGGTCGCGTTTGGAAAGCTTTTAAAAGATGAGACTCAACGCGGTTCGAACACCTTCAGAAAGACGCATGTTTTCGCGCGTTTGTACACTCGAATCCACGCATGTGAAAGGAGTCAAAGCGTTTATTTCCAATTTTAGAAATTTTCTATTTCGGCGCCTAAATTATGGGGTTACTACAGAAACAACGGCGTCAAAGAAAAAAAAGTGTGTGTGTGTGTGTTAAACTGAACGATTTCAATTTAAAGTCGTTATTTTTATTTCTATTTCATTCTTCCCGCGGACAGAAACTGATCCACGTTCAATTTGGTTCTTAACAAGTAAAACGACTCTTAATAGACATCCTTCTAGTCTAACAATTTTGTGGGAGGATATAGTTGATTAAATCAAGTCAGTAGTTGAATACAAATCCCTTAGTAAGATTTCATATCGGAATATAAGGAAAGGAGAATTGCAGGATAATTTGCCCGCCAATCTAGCGATCCTTGAGATGTATTTTGCCCGGCAAAGTTAGTGATCCTATCAAGTTATTACCTTGAAATGGATTATTGTTTGTAATAATAATTCTATTGATACATTTCATTGCTATTTTTAGACAATAAGAAATTAACTTAAAATAGGTATTCCTAGCGACGTACGACAAACACTATATTTTGACTCGAACTGTCATTTTTTACTCCCAGCATGGACTCCTAGGTCAGCCCTGATCGATTAAACAGAAATTATCAAGTGTTCCAAACATATTCATCGTGTATTTAGATATATCTAGGATTACGGAGATCTTTGAATACAACATGCTACTTTCACTTTCGTGTGTTCCGCAGTCGCAGTTCTTACAATTTAAGACAACAAGGTGTTTTGTGGAAGATTTGGTTGCCAATTCTAGCATGTTGAGTTACCACGTGATTGCAAGTCAATCGACCGAAAATCTCAACTTTGTGACTGATAAATACACACACCGCACATGTACATTTAAATAACCCGTATCTGTGTGTGTGTGTGTGTGCGGCGATCTTCCACATTATAGCTTTTTTCTTCAATTTCAACCGCGTGGATCCTCCCTCACTTAGTTTATATAGGTAATTCCCCTTCCTCATTGTCTTACGAAGGTAAAAGACTAAATCACGTGATGTTAACTGTTGTTCCTTAGCCGGCCCTAATTGATTAACCTATGTTCAAAAGCATTCTAGTCGTAACCATCTCGTGAATTTTCTGACAGAGCGTTTAATACTATATTATCCAACGTAGTTTTTGATGTCATCTGTCTTAAAGGGAAGCGTGCGATTTAATGAAAATTTGACTATTGTTTCTAGCAATCGTAGAAACTCCCTTGTTTGTATTAGTACCTTTTGTAAAATGAATGAATTAACAGTTGGCGCTATTATAAAAGGGGGGAAAACCCGATTTAACTGTATCGGGAACAATTAGTTCACAGGATTACATGATTTTTTTTTCTTTAAAGAATCGTTGTTAGTAAAAGAAATTATTTTAAAATATGACACATTGATAATCACGGTTTTCTTTGAAGGGGAAATTGTAAAGTGCTATTAAACAAAACAATAAACAGTAAAATAATTCGAATAAAATTAATGTATAATATGTATGTATATGAGACAGAGAAAGAGGGATTATTCATGTGTATAATTTATAAAGGTGGGCATGCATTATATACACATTTGTACGTATATACACCACCGTCATTATCATCGTTTTAAACATACATTTTTCCCTGCTTGCATGGGTCGGACTGCATAGATTTTCTACGGCCTGTTTCCAAGCAAGGTAATGTTACCCTATGGTGTGTGCGTGGGGGGGGGGGGGCATTATTTTTACAGTGATATTCATTCACAACTATCGTGCGATGTCAAGACAAAGAGACAAACATTACACACATACATATGCAAGGCTTCTTCCAGTTTTCATCAAGGCTTTGGTGAGTAAGTAAAAGACAGTTGCTCAAAGTGGCGTAGGACTAAGCCTGAAACCATGTTGTTGGAAAGCAAACTTCTTTAAAACACTCACACCTGCTCCTATCTATCTGTCTATCTATCTACATGCCTATGTGCGGGAGTTTATGCATATGTATGTATATAGTAATGTAACAAATGTAAGGTTTATTTAAATGTATATTTAATAAAATACTACTTTTCTTTCCATTTATTATTCCTTTCATTTCTTCTGATAAAGTTTATACTTGCTACGTGACTTAGTCATTCATCTGCTTCCATAAGTGGTGGTGGGGTATTTCCTATTATTCATACAAGGGAGACCACAATTCAACGAGATTTTTTATATGGTCGCTCGAGGAAGTAGAAATAGCAGTCAAATCTTTCTCTAATCACACATTATCGTCTTCAGAGAAAATAAATAAAGTAAACGGAAAAGAAAAAAAATCTTAATGAATAATGAGGTAATAGATATACTATGTTTAAATTAAAGATTGAATGAACGTGTTTAATCACAAGCTTCCCGTGGTTAAAAACAATACCGATAGATTCAAACATTACGATCATAAATTTACCGTTGTCGCATCTGTAATCGACTAATGAACATACATCTAAATCAGAAACCATTATTATTTTTGTAGTAGTATTAGTAATTTGGTGTTAGATATACAGAATCGTTTACAGAGGCGGAAAAAAATACTTTACGGTATTTTCCTCCAGTTCTTTCTATTCAAGTTCATATCCCGCTGATGGCTAGTATTACTTTTTATACCTCCAGGGTGGATAAATTAAGTACCAGTGAAATACTGAGGTCGATTTAATTGTCTAAACCACCATCCCCTATTCCGTATTATAAACAATTAGTCATAGTTGTATAGAAATATACAAATTCTGAAGGTCGCATTAGAATATCTCTACGGGAAAGTCTGCTTAGATTATAACCGGCAACGTTCACAATGAGACATCAATTAGAATAGGCTTTTCATGTAATACATTTCATCACACCCGGAAGTATGTATGTGAGTTACGATACACTACGAAATACTGTAATGCATTTTATTCGGTATTCTATTCATCTCCTGATAATGATGTTGCGAACTTATTTAGACTTAAACGAGCTCTGACTAAAGATGGTTCGGCCATGTCCATTCTCACTTCATTTTTTCTTAAATATTACTCTATTTTTCAGAGTTTATTTCCACGTCCCGTTTTGCACCTCGGGTTTCGAATCCCGCCGAAGTTAACTTCGGCTTCTTATCCATCCTCGTCTTCAATTATATTTAAATGTAATTGAAAACAAGGCAGTGGGCTTTGACTTAAGGGAGATGTAACCGCTGTTTCAGTACGCTCAACTGTCGAAGTCACTCGACCTAGGAGAAACTGCCTGTATCTAAAAATCACACTCGACTGTCTTGAACTTAAAAATGACACTGGAAAATGTCCTACCTACATTTAGTGTTAGATTTAGGCATAAACTAAACAAGCTATCCACAGAGGCCTCAAAATAGCTGAAAGGCATTCATGTCTTCAGTTTTTATAAGACCTGTTGTAATTTTGTAACACGGGACTGCCAGGCTGTGTAAATTCGGGCTGCACCGAGTTTAAATGGGACACCGTCTCCATTTCCACTGAAGAAACGAGATGGTCTAGGCAACAATGCTTTTGATAATGGGTCCGCTTAATCAAGATTGACTCGGGGCTAACAATTATAGTAACAACATTAAGGGTTCGCACGTATTGAAAAATGTAGTTGTTTAATAAAGCATTAGCGAGTCGGACGCGAAGTTTTTGCAAACTCGTTTCGCAACCACCTGATACTGGATTCATTGCCATCACGTAAGCACTTATGGCAAGAGTTAGCTAATGCTTTAGTGTACAGAATTTGGTAGACGGAAACTGCGGAAGTCTGTGTGCTTATTATATACACTAGTATATGTATATCTTTCAGCAATGTATATTGACGAAAAATTGTCAAAACTGGCAAGAAAACCCGAAAACCGGTGCTTTTAGACATCTCCTGCTATCGTAAATGCAGTGAACCAGTGATTGACTTTAAAAAAAAAACCTGTTTCCAACGATGCTGTTTACAAAATTGCTCTAAAATAAATAAATAGAATAACTTCGAAACCCAGTTCCTGTTCATTATTACAAATTTCGACTTCCTTCTTGCGACTAATATCCGTAACTCAACTTCCCAACGCACAAGTGTAACTCCTCTTTCTTGCGCGTCGAATGACAACGAAAACATTCTGGTTAAACATGCAGTCTCGTGCCGTAAAAAAAGTGAAAGTAAATTGCACTGAAAGTGACAATAGTTAAAATCCCTTAGTTTCATAAACACCAGCTCCTTGTTGTGTAGTATCTTATAGTGATGGGCATGGGCATTTCTGAAATAGCAAATGAGGTACACCGCTGTAAAGTAGTATACCTAAATAAGTAACAGAAGTGAAAAGCCACGGAAACATGTTTGGTATCTGATGAATGGGTTTGTTAGCTTAGTTAAGGCCACATATATAGTGTGAACCATTTTTTTCAAAATTTTCTTGATTTAAAGATGGGAACATCCATACACAGGAAGAGTGGTGGACACTCGCCAAGAAAAATCCAGGTGACAATGTGGAATGAGTAATGCTTTATTTAAATCGTATCTGTAAGAGCATGTGTGACAAAATAGGTTCAAAGACTTTGAAAAAAACTTGTATGTACGCACATAGGTTCTATGCATAGTTTTCATGTTTATTAATATAAGATTTATGGGTTTTCACGTCGTCATTCTCGGTTTCTATCCCAATTTAGTTTCATATTTTTAGGACAGCCCTCGATTGTCAATATTTTAGCAGAATTCTGGCTTAAGCACCCCATATGAGATTTAAACACCTCATAACATTTATTTTTTGGGAATTTTCAGAAATTTGTTTTTTGAATTTGTGTTATACACACGAGAATTCATACAGTTACGAAAAAAAAGTTTGTGGGTGATTTAGCGGTTATTTTTAGCACCTCTCACAACCACCTGATACCTTCCTCATTTCTCTCTCTCTCCCCCTCTCTCTGGTATGTATTGATGTTTTTCAATATTTTCCATTCCATAAGCACATTTAATGGTCCATTGCTGGGATTTAAGCAAAAAATTCAGTCTTTATTTTAAAGTTTGATTTTTTTTTTAATTCGAAAAAGAGTGGTAATTTTAAGATTTATGGAGGCGGGATTAGTTTAAAAAATGTTTTTCTAATTGTCTTTTTTTTTCTCTCCCAATTGTATGAATTCCCATGAGTAGAACACAGATTCACAAAACTTTTCTGAAAATTCCAAAGAATGAAAATGTTATGAGGGGTGCTTAAACCGGAATTCTGCCAATGTTTTTTCAACATTCTTTTCTACTCTTGGTACAAGGCCTGAAATGTTGGAGGAGGGGCCAGTCGATTAGATCGACATCAGTATGCAACTGGTACTTAATTTATCGACCCCGAAAGGATGAAAGGCAAAGTCGACCTCGGCGGAATTTGAACTCAGAACATAAACAATCGAAATACCGCTAAGCATTTCGCCCGGCGTGCTAACTGTTCTAGCAGCTCTTTTACTCTTTTACTTGTTTCAGTCATTTGACTGCGGCTATGCTGGAGCACCGCCTTTTAGTCGAGAAAATCGAACTCAGGACTTATTCTTTGGATGCCTAGTACTTATTCTATCGGTCTCTTTTGCCGAACTGCTAAGTTACGGGGACCTAAACACATCACCATCGGTTGTCAAGCGATGTTGTGGGGACAAACACAGACACACAAACATATACATATATACGACAGGCTTCTTTCACTTTCCGTCTACCAAATCCATTCACAAGGCTTTGGTCGGCCCGAGGCTATAGTAGAAAACACTTACCCAAGGTGCCACGCAGTGGGAATGAACCTGGAACCATGTGGTTGGTAAGCAAGCTACTTACCACACAGTCACTCCTCGCCACCTTCAATGTTTTTTCAACATTGTGACAAAAAAGATTAATAGAATAACTGGGGAAAAGAAACATAATATACTGACAGGTTTATGGTCAAACCTGTGGTGGTGAAGATCTCCGGCTTTCTTTGACCCTGGACCATATTCTTGCTCATTGCTGTTGGAACAGAGATGGCTATCCGTAAGTGTGAGCCCCATGAGTCAATTAGTTTTTCCCAGCACATCTCCTTCACCATCTTCTGGGACATCTTTTCTTTTGTTTGTTGGGACCATGATGTGGTCTGACAAGCTTTTTTAATCATTTCTTTATTGTAAATATGTTGACAAAAAATTTGGAATGGAGAATGGACTAAACAGAACAGGAGACATGAGGGTGGAGAGTTACTGAAGAGGTCACAGGAGGTGTGATGAAAAATTTCAAAGGACACTAAAATAATAATAATAAAGCTGAAGTGAAGAACGTATATATAGTTTGTGTGGTTAATTGGCAAAAAATATGACCACCCCCAAATATAACCATAAGTTGACAAAAAAATTACAGTTTTTGTGTAAAGACAAAATAAAAACATTCTCTCTGAAAATAAAAAAAAGGCAGACAAAATCCAAAGCACAGATTGATTTCAATAGGTGAGCTGAACATGATTTTAAAGTGAGTTCAATTTTCACTCCTGTTTTTCCTGCCTCTACTGCTAATGCTGATGTCCTGGTCACAAATTTTTTTTTTTCTCACAAGAGTTCCAGACCACAGTAATGAACTCATTTGCATACAGCCAATCAGAGCTTACCTTTAAAATCCACATACTGTGTAGTACTACAGAACAGTCAGTCAGGCATAGAATGGTGTATGCCACTCTGTGAATACAGCATAACAGGTCACACATAAACACCACATTCCCACCCCACCCCATCCTCATCGATCAATTGCATATGGAACTAACATTAGGTACCTATGCTCAGACTGAGATTAGTGATACTGCATGTACCCATTGATATATGCAAGGAGGGCGCAATATGACACAACGCCATATTGATTAAGATGTTTCTAGATAAACACCAACATTTTAAATTAGGAATGTATAAATCTGTCAAAAAATTAGGAAACTACACACATTTACATTTTCTAGTAAATTACACAAATTGGCAACACTTATGGCATCATCGGTGAGCAGCTCTCCATTCACTCTGTACACTAAATTTCACATTTGCTACTCCTGTTAACCCATTTAGAACAGTTAGATTTTGCTATAACGCACATTTTCCACTAAACTCAACTAGAGTATTTTCGTGACTAGGTGGACACTAGTTTGTTAGTTGAGCTGTGATTGGCTGTATGCAAATGAGTTCATAACTGGGGTCCGGAACTCTTGTGGGAAAAAAAATTTTGCATCCTGGTCTCCTATGTTCTTTCTCAAATAACTAAAGTTGATCATTGATAAAAGTTCGAACTGGTATTGTTTAGGTAATTTATCCTTGGTTAAAACTAAAATCTTATTGTTTCTTTATAAAAGCAAATGCTTCTCAGGACTATTTGAGAAGGTTGGACATGATGTCATTGTAGCTAGTTCTACTTAGGCTTATTCTTCTGACCTCCCCTTCTCTTCTTTTCTTTTCCTTTTCTTCCACCTCATCTCATTGTCATTATTGCCACTGCAAGGGAAAATTCATTTAATTTTATAATGACACTGCTACTTGCAGCATCCCCTCCCCCACCACACACACACACACACACACACACACACACACACTCAGCTGTGTGTTTAAGCTCCTTTTGAAACCAAATGGTTTCAGGCTTAGTCCCACTGCACAGCACTTAAGCAAGTGTCTCCTATTATAGCCTGAGGCCAACCAATGCTTTGTGAAAGAATTTGGTAAACAGAAACTGCAGGAACTTATACAAATATTTATAATTACTGAACACTCGAATTTCTAATCATTTAAAAATTGTAAATATGAATATCTTCATAAGCAACTAAAAAAGAAAAACAAAAAAAAACTTATGAAAAGATGAGATAAATCCCACCTTAGATAAGCTGCCAATCTCTTGTTGGCACTCTCTGAAGATCTGGTGTTTGTTCTTTACAAGCAGGAAACTGAAGTGTGAAGAGGCTTGGCTGTGTATTTGAGAAATTCACTTTTCAGTTGCATGATTTTACATTCTATCCATAGCTTCAGGTCAACCCACGGCTGGGGTAGGGTGGAGTGCTGTAAACTGTGCGGAAGTCTGTCATTTGGACTGCACATGTTCTTGGGTGGGAGACCTAAATTTGTCACCATCATCTGGTTCTCTAGTACATTTAGCAGAGCCCACTCAGCTGCAAGCATTCAAACTGAATGTTACTCTAAATATAACTCCTCCCTTTCCCTTATAGTCAAGGAATTGAAATACTGAAGAAATCATGAGCATTGCTCTTCTTTCTCTGACTCAACCAGCATTTTGTATGGATGGGGGTGTAAACAACCTCAGGTGTCTCCAAGAAGAATTTTGCAAGTTAGCATTAGATGCTTTTGGGACCTGGGAGTGGAGAAGGTGTCATTTCAAAATTCGAGTGAACTGTGAGGTTATACTCTACCCTTTTTACTCTTTTACTTGTTTCAGTCATTTGACTGCGGCCATGCTGGAGCACCGCCATTAGTCGAGCAAACCGACCCCAGGACTTATTCTTTGTAAGCCTAGTACTTATTCTATCGGTCTCTTTTGCCGAACCGCTAAGTTATGGGGACTTAAACACACCAGCATCAGTTGTCAAGCGATGTTGGGGAGACAAACACACACACACACATATATATATATATATATATACGACGGGCTTCTTTCAGTTTCCGTCTACCAAATCCACTCACAAGGCTTTGGTCAGCCTGAAGCTATAGTAGAAGACACTTGCCCAAGGAGCCATGCAGTGGGAATGAACCCGGAACCATGTGGTTGGTAAGCAGGATATAATCATAGGCTTTTCTTTCGCTCTCCAGACCCTAAATTAATGCAATGGTTTGAATACCACCTCTTATAGGACCTGCAACTCCTTCTGTAGAAGAGTCATTGTGAGGATTGAAAGGTGACAGAAAAATTACCAAGTTTAATAAAATTTAGATGATGACAACTTTTTAAACTTATCCAATATCATGGTGAAGAAAGAATTATATGGAGACCATCTCTATTTTGTCTTATTAATAAAGAAGTGGGGTGGGGTCAATTATTTTTACTAATATTGTGAATGGAGTGACTGATATTTTTCTCTGAACTATTATAACCATTAATATCGAACAGAAATTTTTCCATAAACTGGTTTTGTTTTTGTTATGTAACTCGTAACTGCCCCAGCATGTGTCCCAATAATTTCCTAAGAAATCAAAATTATATATAAATAAAAAACATGCAAACAATTTTTTTGTTGAACTTAATCATTGACCAAACATTTATACTACTTAGTTCCAAAGGTTTCTGAGATATCTGCATAGTCACTGATGTAATCAATCAACCAAACAACCTTGGTAAAAACTAGAAGCACCTAATATTTTTTTTATATTGGATATCACTGATGTTTTAAACATATACAATTGAGCTCTAACATTAGTAGTTCTCTGACTGTTTAGGATGTGTATAGCTTTGGCTTAGGGCAGGTATGGGCAACTTTTTTCAAGAAACAGGCCACTTGAGACATGGCTAATTATCAGATGGGCCACACAACTAAAAATATTGAAGGCAATTTTTCATTCGGCATGCCACTCAGAAAGTCCATAGGCCTATGCAGCCTGCAGTCTGTAGATTGTCCATAACTAGCTTAAGGTAAACCCAGTTTCTACATCAGTTTTTGTCTTCAAGTCCAAGATTTCATTTCTGAATGCTTGTTAAAAAAGATATTTTTAAAAATTTTGTTTTCTTTTGATAAATCTTTTCTTGACTAGAATTTATTTTTATTTTCAGAACAAAACTTTTCATTCGTTTCCCTCGAGTACTGTTTGCCACCGAAGATGCCTTTCAAATGAAAAAAAATTGCCTTGGTATGTATAGTTAAATTTTACAATCAGTTTTAGTTTTACTGACACTGTATAGGACATTGGTTCCAATTTTGTATTGTATTAATCATTCCCTTTATAATTTATGAGACATCAATCATTATTCTGAACTTGCATGAAATCCTTCAAGGATTCATGTTCACTTTTCTTCCTTCTAGAAGTCAATAAAATAAATACCAAACATTTATTGGGTCAACCTAACCCTTGTGATGTCAACCTGTCTGAAACTGCTCTTGGTTCTAAGCTTCCTGTTTAATTTAATAGAAAAAAGACCAAAATTAATAACATTACACTGTAATAAAATCTTTATTCTTTTGTCTTTGGTCAGTAAGTGTTATTTCCTATTTGTTTCTATCTAGGAATCAAAGGAAATTACTACTATTCCCTTCAAACTTTGCTTTCGTGACCAGGACATCAATGTTTTGAAACTGACCAATTTTCCATTACAGTTTAGATACATTCAGCACTGAGTTACTGAAGCAGAAATATCGTTTTTAACAAATATTCTGCTCAGCACCACGGATTCACTTGTCAGTTGCTTGACCTTAACTACTTGAGCATGTCCCTTAGTGGCTGACAATATGTGCATCTCTAATGATGAGCAGGAGTAAGGTGGGGGAGCATGATAATCATATGTTGAGAGAGATTCTTTGGGGTTTGAATAAATGTAACAAAAGCAAAGTTTGAAGGAAATATTAGCCATTTTTCATACTTTCAAGGAGTAAGCAAATAGGAAATAACAGTTGTTACACAGTGTAATCCCTAAATATGAAGCTAAAGTACAGTGCATAAACTTTCTGTCTTTGGTATTATGCTTAGATATAATCATCTTGATCCAGAACTTGCTAATTGTACTGTTGTTGTTGGCACTCTGTCGCTTACGACGTCGAGGGTTCCAGTTGATCCGATCAACGGAACAGCCTGAGCACTCCACAGACACGTGTACCCTTAACATAGTTCTCGGGGATATTCAGCATGACACAGTGTGACAAGGCTGACCCTTTGAATTACAGGCACAACAGAAACAGGAAGTATGAGTGAGAGAAAGGTGTGGTGAAAGAGTACAGCACGGTTCGCCACCATCCCCTGTCGGAGCCTTGTGGAGCTTTAGGTGTTTTCGCTCAATAAACACTCACAACGCCCAGTCTGGGAATCGAAACTGCGATCCTATGACCACAAGTCCGCTGCTCTAACCACTGGGCCATTGTGCCTCCACAATTGTACTGTAACAGATAGCAAATTGTACCTTCTGAAAAAAAAGTATGTATGATCTTCTCAATCCTCATTCTTCTTTCACCCAGTCTTCATCGATCCAATGTCTTACCAGGTGTTAATAACAGTAACTCACACAAAACTTCAACCTTTTCTCAGTGAGGTTATTAATAACTAGTTGTTTACCATGATGCCAACTCTTGCTAGCCATGGTAAAGAAGAAATAAAAGTTATCAACAATGATGACGGCAACAGTGGTGGTGGTGGTGGTAGTGGTGGTGGTGGTGGTGGTGGTGGTGGTGGTGGTGGAGCTGGTGACAGCAGCAACAACAATGGTGACAACGACTAATGACTTCTGGAGGATATTAATTTGAGTGACTGAAGCAGTGAAAATGGTGAATTCTTACTGCCAATGACTGATTTTATGTTGCAACATACCAAAAACTTGTCTACGCATACACACACTCACATATACATATAATCACATACACACGCACCCTGCGCATATATATATATATATATATATATATATATATATGTGTGTGTGTGTATATATATATATATATATATACTCACACACAGTACTCATTTCAAGCACCAATGGAGATGTTACAATCTGATAACTTTTAATGACATAAAATATAAATAATACTAATTTCAAAGACAGAAATAGCACACAGACTTGTTAACTACTGCCAACTTTACTAATTATCTTCATCATATTTACACACACACACACATGCACACACATATGCTACTACTTACCATCCCTATTAAGCTTAGTTCAAAACCAAACATTCTTAGCATTGCCAGAACTGCATCTAAGACACTTGGTATTTTCTCCTTAAAGCCAAGAAATACCTCAGTTCTGGAACCATATTATCACTCTTACAAAGGTTAGCTATCTCCTACTATAAGCACAACTCTGAGATGGTGCAGATGCTTTGATCACTGACATCTCAAATCACATGCAAATCAACAAACCTGCCTTTTGGAAAACTCCAGTCTTTACCTTGTGATTTTGTTTCGTTTCTGTCTCTTCTAAAACAGACATAATTCACTTTAATCTTCAGAATGTTTTTTCTGTTTTTTTTTTCTTTTGTGGTTTGCACCTCCCCTTAGATTCAGCTGATGCAGCTGTGTTTCTATTTACCATTTATATGAGACATAGACATGTCTATGTGGTTGAGAAGCTTGCTTCCCAACCATGTGGTCTCAGGTTCAGTTCCCCTGCAGAGCATCCTAGGCATGTATCTTCTATTATAGCCTTGGACTGACCAAAGCTATGGGAAATATTACTTTGCTTGGAAACAAGTGGTGATTGGCAACAAGAAGGCATCTGATCATAGAAAATCTGCCTCAACAGATTCCATTTGACTTATGCAAGAATAAAATTGTAGACGTTAAATGATGATGACAACAACATAATATGTTTCTTTCCTGAATCTGCAATATTCTGATGATAACTGTTTTTTAGAATTCTTATCCTTCCTGAGATTTCTTACAATACACTAATGTCTAACTTTAAAGTATGTATCAATTCACTAAATTTCACTCATCTCCTCTGTGTGGCAGATTTATGACAGCCCTTACCTCATGAATCATGTCTAATATCTGATCCTTGGTGATGATAAAACTTTATCTGATATATTATTTATCTCTTAAACCTTATCATATATTTTATTTATTTTTTCAGCTACACAAATTCAAGCTAAGTTTAAGGGCTACAGGCAACAACAGATCTACAAGAAATTACGATTCTCAGGTAAACTATTTTCGTTCTTTCGATACCATTTATGTTTTTCAACTTACATTTATTCAACTTTCCATGAAAGCAGAACTGAGTCAATATTATATGGAAATCTTGTGTGAAAACTTATGAATTATAAATTTGCTCAGTATAGTTGTCTTACTAAAAGAGAAATATTTAGTGAGATTTCTTCATGAATAACATTAAGTTCTCAAATAGTCTATGATGATTACTAAATTAGAAAATTACCTATGATAGAAATATATTATTTTTTCAAAAGTCAGGTGCAAGTTTGTAGCAATTATTAAATCTTTGGTATGCAAGCCTAATAAACACATTAGATGATATATAACTCTTGAAAATCTTCACTGCTTATGATCTTAATGCAAAAATATTAGCTTTGATGTAAGCATAAATACAACTGCTTAAGATCATCTTTTAATTCTTTTAGAAACATTTGAAATATTCTGAAGTATTTTTCTTTTCTTGCCATCTTTTTAAGACTATGGATTTACTAGGAGGAGAGGATTCCCAGCCCCCTGGCTCCAGCCCCTTTTAGTCACCTCTTACATCATGCAGGGAATACGATGACTGCATTCTACTGATTCCCACTCCCCAGTCACAGTGGGGTTTGCTAGTTAACCCATAGCTGGGACCCTTACAGGTGCTACCACTCCAGGCCAGAGTAGACCTGAGAACAAAAGTGGCTAAGAGGGGTGTACGGGAGGGGTAGTACCTCTGACGGGGCAACAGTCGTGCTCCACCTCGGAGTAGTTGATCTGCTTTGGTCCCCACCTGCACTCAGCTCTCACTTGTGACTTCTAATAGCTATTTGTATGCAACAGCCCCACGCCCCGGGCAACGGCTTTAACTACACTCCTTAGACCCTGAAACCAGGACCCTAGGGTCCCACTACCAGATATGGTTTATAGTCATACCCCGGAAATGAATAGAATGCCTGATGTGTGTCTTATTGTGGCTACCCACTCCTAAATAAAAAATGGGGAATAGGCCTGGGTATATGTATATGGGACTGAATCTAAAACCATATGGTTGCAAAGTGAGCTTCTTAATCACTCAACTATGCCTTAAAAATAAACCCTGCATGGTTCTAAATTTGTAATTTACTCACTGAACTTTAAGGTGTCTTTTATTATTTTGTGAAGCTAATAAATAAGCATTTAACAATCTTCTGATTTGTTATATTTTAGCTATTGTATTGCAATGCTGGATACGACAAATCTTGGCCCGGAAATTGTTGGAACGTCGAAAGAGAGCTACACAAATCATTCGCAAGTAAGTCCATGTTGTTAAATCACTTTCGGTATTGGAGAAATAGTTGGAACTCAAAGTTCTAGAAACTCTTCTTGAAGGTAAATCATTCTCCGTGGTTAACATATATAGAGATTAGTTTGAATTGTTGTGTAGCAAGGAGAAAACATGGGATGGGGCTAACTTCTGGAGAGATACACTTATTATGATGAAGATTGGGTGTAGTTGCTTTGTAGCCCTAACTCAACCTTGATCAAGCTTGTATATTATCAAAGGTATTCTAGCTATAACCATCCAGTTGACTTGTTATATTAGGAACTACATTATCTAGTCTATCCTTTTGTATTTAAGAAAATAGGGTGTGATTCAAGGGGTGCTTGGCTGCAATTTTAAGATGATATATGATGGCATAGATGTCTCCTAGTTAACTCAAAACAGACCTAAGGTTTAGTATATGTGTACAATATGAGTGATAAAAGAAACATAGACAGGTATGATATATTTGTATAACTCCTTTGTGACCATTCTGATGTAATATATGTTTTAACAGATTTTGAGGGATTTAGTAAAATAATTAACTTTGTTGTTATTAAATTTATATTTGGAATACAACAAAACATTCATACATAAAATTAAGATGGAAGGGTTTTTTCTTGTTTTTTTTTTTTAATTTATGAATACTTTAGAATATTAACCAGAGTAAGTTTCAGGAAGGTTGGTTTCAAAAGAGTTAAGTGGAAGTGATATAAAGCAAGCAAGTTTCTAGGATGTGGACACACTTGTGATAATGTTTAGAGAAGGTAGACAAAATTTTACAGATGATCAAAGAATTTTTTTTAACAGAGAGCTATGCCTGCCAGAAATGTAGATTTGGTCCTCAAAAATGTCACTTCTACAAACATTTTTTTATTGAAATTTTTCCCCATTTTACTTTAAAGGTACATTATGCATGTAATTTTATTTTCACAATCAGTTAAATAATTGATGTATGACTTTTTCTCTATCAAAGTCTTAATGACAAATATATTCTTCTTAATCCATTGGGTATAAGTTCAATATATTTTATGTAAATGATAAAGGATGTCTCATTGCTATGCTCTTTTTCACATAAATGCATTCGTCTAACCTTGTCATTGATTCCTTCAGAATGTCTTCAATTTGTGCTAACCAGTGATTCTGCTTTGTGTTTTTAGATTCATCAAAGGTTTCATGTACCGCAAAAAACCAGTGTGTAAGGAAAATCAAGAATTTGTTCAATATACTAAATATAACTATCTTCAGAGACTGAAAACAAAGCTGCCAAAATCTGTTTTAGATAAATCCTGGCCTCCATGTCCAGAATTACTTCAAAAGGTAAGCTTGTGTGTTATTTTTTTCTTAAATAGTAACCTGTAAAAATAAGTTTTATTACCCACCTAAGTTAGATTTTAGTTTACATTTGCTTAAAAATTGTGTGTATGTTGAGGCAGATACATACAGTGTGGTGGTGATGATGAACTATTGAGACCTCTATAATTCTAGATATCTTAACATACATGCAAGATATCACATTAATCTTCAAAATTATTTGATTGATTTTATTGCAGAACATTTTCTCTTAATTCTATAAACTATTACTTTAACTATGCTTTTGTTCATAGACGTCTACACTGCTGTGTAAACTATGTATGAGAAATATGGTGTTGAAATATTGTCGTAGTATTTCTAACGAAAGAAAAACTCAGGTAAGATTAATATAGTTTTCTTCCTTATTCTCTGAGAAACAGTAAATTTATTTCCAAGATAAGAAGCCATGATGATTCTCTGAAAAAGTAATGCAAGAAGGGGAGAGTTAAAGGGAGAAGTGGGTGGACTGACTAAGAATATTTTCATGGGATAAAAATGAATCCAGGAGTTTCTGAGGTTGATGAAAAACTTTGAACATTCTCCTGAAAACTGGGTTTGCACTCCTAAGCAAACTTCATTCCTGCACTTACGTTTGTGGAAGCTTACTTTGCAACCACATAGTGGTTTCAGAACAGTCCCATCATATGGCACCCTTAACAAGTGTTTCCAACAATAACCCCAGGCCAAATAATGCCTTGTGAGTGAATTTGGTAGATGGAAAATGTGGAGAACCCCACCATATGTGTATGTGTATATGTATATTTGTGTCTATCTTTGCTCCCCACACTCATGCATCCCATATGATAACTGGTGTTCATTTGTTTATATACCCTATAACTAGCAATTCAGCAAAATGGTCTGATAAAGTAAGTACCAGGCGTAAAAATAAGTACTGGGGTTGATTTGTTTGAGTGATTTCCTTCAAGGTGGTGCTCGAGCCCAGTGTCTGCAACAAGTAAAAGATAATACATTTGTCAAATGATGAAACAGAATAATGCCAAAAATTAAGGATTTAAAAAACATTGGAAAGTTCTGATGAGAGGTCAAGACTGGAATAAATTAACTGGAATAAAAATGTAAAATCTATGCCATTCTCAAATAAGATTTCTATCATGGAAAACGAAGCACCATAAAAACTTAGTTTAAATGAACTGCTATTTCTTGAATGATCACATAAGGGGATCTGCTTTGGTGAAGCCCATGATTATTTTTTCAGTTTTTATTTCATATGCATAGGTGCCTGTAATATGATGGCTTCATTCAAATCCAGTATGAAATAGCTATTTATCACACATCTATTAAACATACTATAATTTTAGACAGTGGTATAAGTTTATTGAAATATGTTTAAATATGAAAGACTGGAACATACTGGCATTGCAGGAGAATAGCATATAAATTTTATGTGTCACACACTGTTGTAATCCTAATCTGAAGTAGTGTGTGTGCACGCATGTGTATAATATCACCTGATGATAACTGGAGAACATACGATCTAAAAAAAATATGTAATTGAAATGATAAAGAAATATATATTGACTAGTCCAATTAAGATTAATTAGTAAAAAGCTTAGATATATGTGGCATACAAAATAATTTTAACATTTTTTTTAATGGATGAATACAATGGAGAAATGCTTAGGTTGTAGTTTAAGACACCTATATGAACAAATGGATACTAAGTCAAAAGATGATACTGATAGTGTCAGTGATTACTGGGATGAAAAATTTTTCTGTAATTGTTGTCAATGTGTTACATCGCATCATTAAATATTTTCCTAATATTTTTGCAGATGGAACAAAAAGTTCTTGCAGAACGGATATTTCGAGGTCAAAAGGAATCCTATCCATTTAGCATTAAAGATCCTTTCGTCAACAATCGTCTAGGTAAATTTTTTTTTTTTTCTGTATAGAATAAAAAGAGTAAAATAGAAAGTAATGCTGGTTCACATTACAATGTAAGTTTTTGTCTCATGTGAGAACTGTTTTCATATAATGAATATGTTTTGGCAGTAATAAAATGTTTGTTTTATGTTCATTTTTGTGAATGATATAGGATAGTGGTAAACTCCAAGAAAGCTGAATCTACAATTCAGTTTCAATTTTTGGTTGAGTCATTTCACTTTTCTTATTTCTAATGCCAGCAATTTCTGACTATAGTCAATAGCTTTGAAAATGTTGGGCCCACAATGCTGATTTGTGCTTGACACATGGCATGAAGTAATGACCCAAATACCTTTTGAAGATTATGGTATGTTTAATAGATGTATGATAAATAGCTACTTCATACTGGATTTGAATGAAGCCATCATATTACAGGCACCTATGCATATAAAATAAAAACTGACAAAATAATGATAGGCTTCACCAATGCAGATCCCCTTATGTGATCATTCAAGAAATAGCAACCAAATTTCCCTCATTTCAAACCAAACTGTTTTTATGAATATACAAGATGATCACAGCTGGATTGTTTTTGATTATTGCTCTGTTTAATCAGATTAATCTGGCAATAAACAAAACAAAATATTTTGTAAATTTTTAACATTCTTAATATCAATGGTATATAGATATAAAAATGAGAAATTTACGAGACAAATATAAACTAGGCATGGCTGTGTGGTAAGAAGCTTGCTTCCCAACCACATGGTTCCAGGTTCAGTTCCACTGTGTGGCACCTTGTACAAGTGTCTTTTACTATAGCCTCGGGCTGACCAAAGCCTTGTAAGTGGATTTGGTAGATGGAAACTGAAAAGAGCCTGTCATATATGTGTATATACCTATGTGTGTCTTTGTGTTTGTCCCCCATCACCATTTGACAACCAGTGTTGGTGTGTTTACGTCCCCGTAACTTGGCGGTTTGGTAAAAGAGATCAAAAGAATGAGTACTAAGCTTAAAAAAAATTAAGTTCTGGGGTCGATTAGTTCAACTAAAACACTCTAAGGCAGTGCTCCAGCATGGCTGCAGTCAAAAGACTGAAACAAGTAAAAGAATAAAAGAATAATTTCGTGATACATTATCTGCAAAACTAGATATGACTATTTGAACAAATATAGCTTTCAGATTTGACCATTTTGAATAATAGAGTTAACCTGAAGAAGAAAGCATATGCAATGGTTCTTTGATGGAACAATACAGTCAAAATTTTATTTCTTTCTTCAGCAACACACCATGAACATCTCAGAACATCTGTTTTTGATGCTACTATAAAAGCACAAAATGAAGAAATTGTGGTAAGTTATCCAAAGCATGCTTCTGTTTATCATCTTTTCAGAACTGAAAACAAATAAAGAACAAATTTATCTGAAATAATGATATTTTCTAGAAAAGAACCAAATAGATGTTGTGTTTTTGTCATTGTACTATATTGATAGTGCATTTATATGTATACACCTGTGCATGTATACTCATTTGAAACTGAAATCTTTTACTTAATATATATTTATTATATTTTGTTGTGTCTGGGGAGCATCATTTTCTTATTGTGCCTTAAAATTTAACACACTTACCGGTAAAATTTCCACTTGGTGAGTGTGTTAAATTTTAAGGCACAATAAGAAAATGACTCTCCCCAGACACAACAGAATATGTTTCAACACACAAAATCACATAAAAAATGTTGCAAACCAAATCCAAAAACAAAATATTTATTATATGTAATGATATTAATTCTTCATCTGTTCTTTCAATCATGTTGAGGACATAGCTGCCTCTCTAATGCTGGTGCCTCAAAAAACATACCCAGTAGACACAAAGTGTAAGTTGTGAGGACTCTTTAGTCTTATTGATGACATGACACCTCTCTAATGCTAGTGCCACACAAAAGCACCCAGTACATTCTGTAAAGTGTTGTTAAGGAAGGCATCCAGCCATAGGAACAAAATTTTAAAAAATATCAGTGTTGAAGTTTGCTTGAAGCATTGTATATTAGGTATAAAATCTGTATGTTATAGAAGACTATAGCAATGCAGGTTAAACATCAAGTATCAACAATAATAAAGTTATTGAAGTATTACTTCAAAAATATTTAGTCCAGGCATGGCCATGTGGTAAGAAGCTTGCATCCCAAACGCATGGTTTCAGGTTCAGTCTCACAGCATAGCAACCTTGATCAAGTGTCTTCTATGATACCCTCTGACCAACCAAGCCCTTGTAAATGGACTTTGTGAACACAAACTGAAAGTCACTCATCATGTGTGTGTGTGTGTTTATGTGCCTTGACATTATGTAATGGCTGTAAGCAGTGTACTTCATTTACAGTCTTCCATGAATAACATTTCTGATCATGAGGAAATATTACCTTACTTGGAAACAGATGAGGGTTGGCAACAGGAAAACCCATTAAATCCACCCCGTTAAATTTCATCCATCCTTTGTGGCCATGGCAAAGTCAACATTAAAATGATGATGATTTCAGGTAAAATACCCTTTTTCAGTCTACTGAAGGTGATGTGATCCAGTTCCATAACAGATACTTGTCAAAAAATCTGCACTTACCAAATATCCTTCACTGTATAAGTATATAAGTATTTGAGCATTCTTCACTTATATCAGTTACCCCATCTTGATTGAATGCTTGCAATAAAAACTTAAATCATAGGTTAAATAGTGACAGATTCTATTGTAATTACTTTTAATGTGAACCAATGAGGCTCGTGTGCTCTGCTGGATGTGTAATGTAAGTGTTTATATTCGACAGAGTTCTAGTGTATTAAGAGAGAAGTTAGGTATAAGAGGAATTAGATGCTGTGTGCAAGAAAGAAGACTGTGCTGGTTTGGTCATGTGATACAGATGGATGCCAACAGCTCCATAAAGAAGTACTGATCTCTAAAAGTAGATGGAACATGTGGAAGTGGGAGACCCAGGAAGAGATGGGCTGAATTACTGAAGAATGATCTCAGGATGCTGAACCTTTCAGGCAAGATGACAAAAGACCAGGATGCCTGGTGCCTTGCTCAACTCAAGAAGACCTGCACTCCATGGCAAAAGTGTTAAACCCGGTCAGCCTGGTGGAGAGGATTGACCTACAAGAGTCGATGCTGGTGCCACATAAAAGCACCTGTGTGGTGCCACATGAAAGCACCCAGCACACTCTGTAAAGTGGTTGGCATTATATATATATAATGTGCTGCAGAATAGACTTTTAGCCAACACTGTATAGGTTAAGGTAAACCACTTTCCTGTATATACCAACATCTTCCTTTGTGGAAAGATACATACACATATTCATACACACATACATGCACATACATCAGCTGATATATAATTTATATATATTCTATATGAATTAAATGATATATACAATATCGTCATCATCATCATTTGATATTTACTTTCCATGCGAGTATGGGTTGGGCTGTATATACATATGTATAGAGAGAAACAAATAGATAGATAGATGAATAGAAAGATGGATAGACAGACAGACAGATGAACAGACAGATTGGATTAGATTGGATTGGATTGGACTGGATTAAGAACAGATCTGTAAGTCATTTTTTTTACTGTGCACAGGATGATTTATTACTAGTTAACAGATATCATCATGCTTCAGCAATTATAAATTAATTGCTGAAGCATGCTGAAATTATAAACAAGAGCCACAAATTCTTGTTAGATTAATTAGTTTGCAATAGCTTTGGCTGATGAGACAGAACAACGTCAAAACACCTGGTGTCTCCCCTTATGGTAATGAATCAAAAGTGTTATGAATACACATTTGTTGGGAAATAATTGTTCACCTCTGATGAAGCACATCAGCAATTAACATATTTGTGTTCAAATCTGCAAGAGCATATTAAAAATGTAAGTCATTGCTTTGATTCTCATGGTACACCACACAAATGGCGATTTATTACATATATGTGTGTGTGTGTGTGTATATGTGTGTGTGTGTGTGTGTGTGTGTGTGTGTGTGTGTGTGTATACATATTATATTCTGATATGCTCTCTCTCTATATATATATTGACTAGATTGGCATGGTTGAAATACCTCTGTTGTATCTTCTTTGATAGTGAATTATTGAAATACAAGTAAAATTTAAAGATGTTACAATAATTTTTTTAAAATTTATTTCTGTTATGAATAAAACAAAGAAAATAATGTCTATGAAATTATGAATTTATGCAAAATTACCTGGTTTGAATTCAAGTTATTGACCAAAAATTGAGTTGTTTATTTTCCCATGCAACACTGAGAATCCTTCTACTATAAACAATATAGTCCTGTGAATATTCCTTCTACAATCACACATACACACACACATATATATGTATACCTAGTCTGATCAATGAGTATCCGGACTGTTGCCATAATAACGAAGCTAAACCACACAGTGAAACCACTTGGCAAAGATTGACCTAAGTTTAAACATTCTAGCTCACTTCTGCTGTTTACAGCAGTGTTTGGAAGGAAGTGTGTAGTGTGTAATCGTCACATTGACCATGACAGAGAAAGTTGAGTAGAGAATCTGCATCAAAATTTGCCAAAAGCTTGGCAATACCTGCTCAGAGGCCTAAGCAAAGTTTTCAAAAAGTTTTCCTCTTGATACAGCCAAGGAGTCTTGTGCAACTGAAACCTGAGTGTCCTTTTGGTCAGCTGAGAGCAGTTTTGGCACAAACTTGGCAGACATGCATATCATACCCAAATCTTCAGTGATAATGGACTGAACCATAACTAATCTGCACATCCTCTGATAACTCACAGATGGTGATTCAACGATTTCCCCTCACAGCTGTGCACACATCTATGATGTTCTTCTCAGTTCTGGTGGTTGCAGATCTCCCAGAACGTTCATCAATATTGACATTTATTTGGCCATCTTCGAAATGTCTGCGATTCATACACTTTCTTCAACTTTGCACAGGCCTCTGAGCAGGTACCGCCATGACAACTTTCTCTGTCATGGTCAATGCAATGATCACACACTATACACCTTCTTTCTAAGCACTGTTGTAAACAGCAGAAGTTGCACATGCACAGCAGAATTCAAGTTCAGTCTTTGACAAATGGCTTCACTCTTTGTGCTTTAACTTTGTTACTATGGCAACAGTCCAGATACTTTTTGATCAGACCATGTGTGTATATATTATTATTATTATTTTATTATTTTTACTTTGTATTTTATTATACTTATTTATCGTGTATTTACTTATTAATTTTTTTCTGTATGTGACTGGATTTTCATGGATGAATTCATGAACTTTGGTTCTTTTCTCTAAATTATATATATATATATATATATATATATATATATATATATACACTGGCTTACAGGACTGAATTTGAACTTTAAAAAAAATCACCCCAAAACTAGGGGGTCGTTTTATATACTCCATATAAAATCTGAACCATAACTTCCTGTGGTTTAAAGTAGCACCAATGGCAATGGAAAACAATATAAAGCAGTTGCATAGATCCTATGGTCCTACAGCACAGTATTTTCTACTGATACTTGGACAAATCGATGAAGAACACCGTAAAACATTCACATAGATCTTATGGTTGTACAACTCAGTATTTTCTACTGATACTGACATGTATGTTTGAGAAGCTGGATTAATAGAAAAATTATATTAAAATAACAGCACAGCAATCTTAGTGGACAGACACCAGTCACCATTTGCAACAGCTGGCAAACAGAAAATGTAAACAATCAGCCCATTCAACCATGTCCCAGGTCTGTTCTGTTTACACTGCTTCCTTAGAGTGCTCTCTCTCATATAGCGCCCAACCATCCGAGGGCTTTCAGAACAAGTGTAGTTTACAGTAACTAACCTACTTCATATGGCAGATTAGCAGCATGTATCAGTACCTTCTGTGACTGGCCAGTTTGTGTCGGTCAGACCAATCACAATAAACCTTACTTTTAAATGTTTACAGACAGGGTTTCTTGAAAAGGCTCAAGTTGTCACTCTTTCATAAGCAGTAGTACTCTCACTGGGTGAACATTAATTTCCAGCGACTGTAAAACCTCCCTCATGGCTCCAAGTGATAAATGAAGGAAATATGAAGCTGGTTTTAAGCTGAAAGTGGTAGCATACACCAATTACCACAATTGTGCTACTGCAAGAGAATACAGTGTAACTGAGAAGATGGTAAGAATTTGGAGATTAAATTAAGACCTATTAAGGAATGTACCCAGGACAAAATGTACAATGAGAGGAGGCATTGCAGACTGACCAATTCTAGATAAGTATGTAACAGACATGGTCTGTGAGCAGCATCAAAATGGATACGCTGTTTCAAGACCAATGGTCTCATGAAGCAAGACAAAATTTACAAATTAAAGAAAATACTAGCAGTGTACTTTATAACAACATTTCTAATATATTACAATATGATACATACTGTAAGTAAACTTGTAAATTCATTTCAAATAGATGGTGTTATTATGGTGTACTTGACACCATGTTAGTTCCTGTAAAATAAGTGACGTCTAAGTGACATCACTAGGGTAGTGATTACACCATTTGATGTGTATTATAGTAGGTAATTTATAATATTTGACTACTTTTTAAAAAAGAACTGAATAAATTTTCAGCAACCAAGACTGCAGAATTTACTGATTGAAACATACTTAAAATGCTATTGAAATACAAGAAAAGTAGAGATATCAGGGGCTGCTGGGGAAGCTGCAGCTCACCGATAAACAAGAACCTCGTACCTTCACCACTCAAGCTATTTTCCAGGAAAACTTGGGGTTGTCTTATGCACTCAGTCATATTATATACCAGCATATACAGTATATGTATATATATATTTATATATATATATATATATATATATATATATATATGTGTGTGTGTGTGTATACACACATACACACATACATGGTGTCTATAAATTATCTTTACTACTTCCACACTCCTATACTTCAAATTGTAATGGTAATTTATAGACACCCTGTACACACACACACACACACACACACACACACACACACACACACACACACACACACACACACATATATATATATAGGTGTGTGTATATTTATTCCTATGTGTGCAATTACATTCTTATTCCTAAATCTATGCAGAATAACTTTAGTAAGACAATTATCTTGTAGTATGCAACTGCTGTTACCAAGTATGATCGTCATGGTTACAAGCCTCGAAACCGTATCCTCATTGTTACAAACCAAGCTCTCTATGTTTTGAATGAAAAAGATTTCAAAGTGAAGGATAAAATAACTTTCATGCAACTCAAACGTAAGTATGTTCCTTCAGTCATTGTGTTCTTGTTCTTTTTGAAGTGTCATTTGGTTGCAAAAGAGAATTTCCTTTTCCAGATACTGGGTGGACATAAAGTCAGGTACTTATTTTAATAAAAATTACTCACTTTATGCTTTTCTTTTGCAAACCCTTAGAGTGAATACAGAAGAGCATATGGTGTTAGTTACCTATTGAATTGTGTAAAGCCTGCAAATGATAGCTCTTTTTTATGCAAAATAACTTTCAAGATTTTGTGCACAGATCTCCTTAAGAAAATGAGTCTTTGTGCTGCTACATGAAGAAAAAGATATGAACTTTTATTAGTGATTTGATGCACTGTATTCACTTTATCCTCTGACATACTTGGATATCCTGTTCTTTCATCATGTATGGAACTATCCATCCTTCCGTTTTTGCCACTCACTTTTCCCAGGAAGGTCTTGAGGGTTAGAGTTCTCAAAGGCATCTCTTCCATAGGGTACTATCAGGACCAGTCCTCATTATGCTTTCCTGTTGGATTCCCAAGCATGATCAACTGAGACAATGGATATTATCCAACCATCTCACTCACAGTACCCCTAGGTCTCCTGCGAGTTGGCATGGCTTGAAGAATTTTTCTTGCAATCCCTTCCTGCAGCATTCTAACCACATGTCTTTTGTATCAGAGCCTCGACCCCTCAATTCAGAGAAATGGAGATTGAGAGACTCCCTGATCTTCCATTTATACTTTTGTTAAGTGTTAGAAAGTGCATTTAGGAACATTGGTGCTCCAAGATGCATGAAGCTCATAATATATTTCACAAGGAATTTGTTCAGATATCTTTTACAATCTTTTAAGCAGTAGTTTTGATAGAAATTTTCCTACAATTGAGTGTAGGTAAATTCCTTAGTAGTTTCCACAGTCCTGTCAGTTGCTCTTATAAATGGTAACTATCTATGCATTCTTGAATTGCTGGGGTAAGTTACCACATTGCCCCATTCTCTGAAGAATTAGAGAGATCTGTAGTATAATTCATTCCCATAATGCTTTTTAGACTTCTATAGTCTTGCTGTCGATACCAGGAGCTTTCTCTGATTTTATTTTACAGTTTAGTTACTTGTCCCTCTATGTTCAGCAGTACATCCAAACTGATATCTTCTAGAACTTGTGAAAACATCCAGAGTTTCACAAGAAACTATTGAATTTGGTTGTATTGACATAAATGATCTGAAGGCAAACTCCATCATTAATGAAATTAAACTGCAAATCTGTAGATTTACATTGACATCAGAATTATTTACTACAGCACCATCTGCTATCACTTCAGTTATATTGCTAAACTAAGTATTAGATATCGCTTATTCAGTGCCTCAAAACTAGTTGATTAAATGCCTCTTTGTCATTTGGCAGAGTATTGTACTACCAGCAAAGAGGCAGTTTTCCAACAACTGGCATTGCCAAAATGCTTAATATACATTGACTCACTCCAGAGGGCTGAAAGTTTAAGTACTTTTCTCAGGAGCATGTCACGCATACAAATAGTAAGATCACTGTACAAATAAGTACTTTGTTATCTTGATCTGAAACATGAGACATGTGCAGCCCAGTTTTCATTTTTGCACTATGATAACACCAAACTGAATAAATCGTATATTCCCATATTTTGGATGGAATGAGATGATGGAGGCTCAGCTGTTTGGACTCATTGGGTTTGGCATAGCTTACTGGACATTGAAACTGTTTGGTGACAGTACTTTTTGGCACTGGTGACAAACACACGCACACACACACACGCACACACACACACACACACACACACACACACATATGTGTCCAGAAATATACACGTACAGATAGAGAAAGAAAGAGTGAGAGAGGGAGGAAGACATTGCAATTTATTAATTGAACTCTATTGACATAAGCACTTCTCCTCACACACGTAAAGGGAGAGAGAGAGAGCAAGTGAAATATTAAAAATGCCTGATGTTAAATAAGTCAGCATTAAATCAGTGGTGCCAAAAAGGCAGGCCAAAACAGCTATATGAAAACATCTCATTCGTTTCTATGGGAGCTTTTCACTGTTCGTTATGAATGAATTAAGAAAGTCTTGTTTTATTTTTGTTTGTGTTTTTTTATGCAAATTTCCTCTAAGTCCATTTATTTGCCTAATTCCAATAAGAGCATGTCAGATTCTATATACCATTTTGTGCTTTTGTATATAGGTGTAATGACCAGCCCTTTGACAGATGGTATCTTTGTTGCTATAGTAACAACTGAGGAAAATGGAACCAAGGTGAGTGAGCTTGTTGTTTAAAAGCATCTGTTATGCAACTTTTAATAACCTGACTAATTACTTAAAAATGATGGTATGAAATTGCATGACTTAAACAGGATTTATCTAATTATATTTTAACTACTAATGCTACATTAATTATTTTGATAACGATCATAAGCAAGAATGTACATTGCCACACTTTAGGATGTGAAACTACTACAACCTATTTTGCGAAATTAATCTATCTACATCTCTATACTAGACAGTGTTATATTTTTCTCTTACTTCGCTATAGAATTATTAGCAACTCTTTGTAGTGAACGCTATTAATTGACACCATATTAAAATAAAATTATAAATGTTTCTTAAATTGCATAGCAACTATTTATTTTTCTGAAAATAAAATAGCCAATAATTTAAATGGATAATTTCTAAATTAGAAGTTACTTATTATATTCATGAGATAAATGTAAAATCTGAAGTAAGTAGCAATGGTTTACATTGGACACAATTAGTCTATAAGAGAGTTGGATATAACCTCATTGCTGCAATGAGTGTAGAATCTAATATTTTGGATTTTACGATTCATCTGTGCATAAGAAAAGGAGCAATATAAAGATTGGTGATGTTGTCACATAGGCTGGAGGCAGTTAGCAACACTTTTTTTTTTAATCCTTATTTCACTCATATGAAAGACAACGACCTGAAATGTTATTTTCTACACTCATTCCTCTTGGTAAATGAACTTATTAATACATCTATGATTATGTTGGTAGTGGTTTTTTAATTTCTATAATAACCAGCTGGTGAGGATTGAAGTAGGTTTTTCTTTATTCTTACTGATATTTTTTTGCTTTCTTTTGTGTTGAAGTCTTGTTGATAATTACACTATATATGTTAACAGTGTTCAATTAAGGAAGATAGAAATGTGGAAATTCAAACATTTCCCCAGTTTTCATGAATAATGTCGACTTTGATATAGTTTACACTGTTTAGTATAAATCTTTCAATTTGTTTGTGATATGTTTAAGAGACCATTATCTTATCTTAATGAGAAGCATTTTTTTCATAAGTTGAATTTTAAAATGGAAAGCTTTCTTAATTTTCTACTTATGCTATACCAAAATATTTGTGTAACTAGTAAACAGAAATACTAGAGTACCAGACTAAATGCTTTTATATTCTTAGTTTAGTTCCTGTTGTGATTAAATTGGGGTCCCCCCCCCCCCATGACTCAAATAAATTCTGATATTCTGGGTTGATTCAATATATTATATACTATAGTTTAATAAAGCTTTATTTGACCATATTTGAAAACCTTTTTTAATTTCCTCCTACATAGTCATGAAGAAATGGAAGAAAAATATTGTAATCAGTTTAACTCTTAATTACAGCTTTTGTTTCAATTAATTGTGAAAATAATGAAGAATTTAGTAAAATAACATTTTAATTATTAAACTGGTTTAGAACATAAATTAACATGAGATTTTTGACAGAAGGTTTTAATTTAGACAGAAAATTTGTATCATAGAGCCAAGAGAGCAGGTTGATATTAAAAATGACATTCTAGCAAATTTAGTTTACTTACAATATTTTGACAGTGATTCATGCTTCTATCAGATGAAATAATTTTACTTATCTGAGAATGTAAACATTTTATGGTAGGTAAGAAATTACAAATGGATATATATACAATTTCATTTGAAACTTGATAATATTTTATATCTTGCGGATACAATCTTTTGTTATTTCTTTGAATAATTGTAATTGTTTTTACTAGCCAATTATCTTAGGCATGTTTGTACTCTAGTATCACAAAAAAATATATGTGATTGAATCTATCCATGGTTCTCCAACATTTATCATCTCTTCTTCAAAATTGCTAATTTCCATCGTCTTATTTAATTTTGAACCATGAAAATGTTGACTATAGAATATATAATTTTCATAAGTAATTGCTTGATTAAAAAACTGTATTGACTGAGTGTTTTGTTTTCTTCATAGCTGTTATCTGTTTCTAGGTTAATTTATACTACATAATACTTTGCAAAACAAAACGAAATATTACACAGTATAAATTACTGGTGATATAATTGTCATTGCTCAATTGGTTACTAACACAATACATTACAACTTTACAATACATCATGTTACAATTTCCTTAAAAAGCCTACATTCATTTTTTATTATTATTATTATTATTATTATTATTATTATTATTATTACCATAGAGGAGGCAAGCTGGCAGAAACATTAGAAGACTACACAAAATGCTTAGTGGCATTTTTGGCCATCTTTGCCTTTTGAGTTCGAATTCTGCCAAGGTCAACTTTGCTTTTCATCCTTTCTGGGTCAATAAACTAAGTACCAGCTGAGAACTGTGGTTTAAAGGATTATTGTTATTAAGGCTGTGAGCTTTAATAATATCAGATAAAATGCTTTGCAGCATTTCTGGCTTTACATTCTGCGTTCATATCGCAACAAGGTCAACTTTGCCTTTCAACCTTTCAGGGTTGATAAAATAAGTACCAGTAGAGCACTGAGATCGATGTAATCAACTAGCCTCCTCCCACAAAATTTCAGATTTTGTGCCTGTAGTAGAAAAGTTTATTATTGTTATTATTATTAAGGTAGGGAGATGGTAGAATCATTTGCATGCTGAACAGAATGCTTAGCAGCATTTCATCCAACTTTATATTCTGAGTTCAAATTCTACCAAGGTCGAATTTGCCTTTCATCCTTTCGGGGTCAATAGAATTAAGAACCAGTGGAGTACTGGGGTCAATGTAATCAACCTAACCCTTCCCTCAAAATTTCAGGCCTTGCACCTATCATAGAAAGGATTATTATCATTATTATTATTATTATTGCACTTTCTTCCCATTCACATGACATTTCATTGAACTAACGTTTTATTTCTTTCCCCTTCATTTTGCTATCTCAGTCTGGAGGTGAGGATGATGATCCTGATTACGATAAGGTAACACCCATACCCTTCATGAAAGTACTTCCTCCCTTTACAGACTTTATGATTCTTATGACCATTTCTTCAAATAAGCATGATTCAACTTTCTTTGTAACTTTACCTCCAAAGAGATGTTTTATCTTATTTTCTTTCTGAATATTTATTGAAAGTTTGCTTCTAGCCAGAAATGATTCTATTTTCAGTAAAATGTATTTCAAATGTTTTATACAAAGTTAAAGTTGTCTTGTTGGATGACGCAATTCTTCTAGTAAGTATATCTCCTAATATGATTACCAATTTAGAACACTCATCAGATATCTGTAATCCCCTTATTAAGAAATCATTCTAAGATTGCTTCAGTTTCTCATGATATGCTACAGTGAAATATTTTCCAATGCTAGCAGTTTTCTCATTGAAGAAGTCATTGTCAGAACGTACATTCTATTGAATTTGAAATCATGTTCAGAAGACAACATAAACCACATTATAGTCTTTACAATAGTTTTGTTACAATACATTGTATGGTTTCTGAGGAAAATACAATTCCATTATCTGAATTTATAATAGTGACCATTAGCTGTATTGATCTATACCCCTAACTCAGCAGTGATTATTTTTCAAGTATCTGGTATCATTTATTTAGCATGCTTGCAATAGAATTGAAGTGTTACCAGTTAGAGAGGCTTCTCTGAAATGTCAACAGTCAGTTTATATATAAATACACTCACACATGCACACACACACACACTGGGTGTTCCCAAAAATGTGTACTCACATTGAATGATTATATAGCTACCATTTATTAAAATACATTTCATTTTCAAAATTTATCAGAATATACAGGTAGAATTTAATTTGTTTTTTATGAACACCTGTTTTCAAACTGATGACTTTTCTGGTTCAGACAATGCTGATAACACAAAGCAATGGAATTGCAAACATCAAGAAATGTTTTATTTGGTATTTGTGCTCATTACCATTGAATGACTGCCCTCAATTCATCAACCCTTGCTGGTTTTGTACTGTAAACTTTATCTTTTAAGTATCTCCATAGAAAAAGTATTGTGCTGTGAGATATAGTCATTGTGCAGAGTATGCTATTGAGCCTCTTCATCAAATCCACCTGTTTGGCAAAATCTCACCAAGGTAGGCCCTCACATAACATCTTGCCAGAAATAAAACTCCACATCTTCAAAGTCTTCTTGAATGCTTCGCATAATGGATTGTCATAGCAAGTTCAAGTGAAGGGCACCAGTTACAGTACCATAGAAATGAATGGTCCAATTTAATCCTTTTGGTGATAAGCTTTACTGTACTGTAACATGATGTTTCTTTGTAATATGCAGGTTCTCAGGTCCCTAGTGGGTGCAATTGTTGGAGTTAATTGAGCCATTTAATTTAAATGTAACTGGATGATGATAACATGAAGGGATTTTTGTTGGAAAGTGTGAATCTTCTACATGTCTTACCAAGTACCGTTCACAAAACTCCTCTCTTCGGTCCAGATCATCTTCATTAAAACTCCCTCTAAAATTGTCTTTGCACTTTGACTACATTTTCAAATTTAGTAGATACTTTAAGATAAATTTCCTTCGATCAAAATTTAGTCTGGCTCCCTTCGAGCTGGCAGAATCATTAGCATGCTGGACAAAATGCTTAGTACATTCTGAGCTCAAATTCTTCTAAGGTTGACTTTGCCTTTTATCCTTTTGGGGTTGATAAATTAAGTAGTGGAATCACTGTAATTGACTTAACTATTCTCCACAAATTTCAAGCCTTGTGCCAATATTAGAAAGGATTGTTTTTTATAGGTTAAAACTATAAAGAAATAAGAATTGAGTTATCAGCCATTAAAGTGCATATACATTTTGGGGGGAAACCATGTGTGTGTGTGTGTGTGTGGACTGTTGGCAATTTTTCCTTATTTTTCCTTCTTTCTCTTTGGACTTTCCTGTTTCCAGCGAAGAGCTATGCTCGAAATGTTAACAACAACTCATTCCCTTCACCAAGTGTCAGATTAATTTACTTCTTGTGCACATCTATATATATATATATATATATATATATATATATATATATATGGGACTCTCACTCAGGGTAAAAGGCAGACTGTATGACGCATGTGTACGAACAGCCATGCTACATGGCAGTGAAACATAGGCTGTGACTGCTGAGGACATGCGTAAGCTCGCAAGGAATGAAGCCAGTATGCTCCGCTGGATGTGTAATGTAAATGTGCATACCCGTCAGAGTGTAAGTATCTTGAGAGAAAAGCTGAACATAAGAAGCGTCAGTAGTGGTGTGCAAGAGAGACGATTGCGCTGGTTTGGACATGTGGTGAGAATGAATGAGGATAGCTGCGTGAAAAAGTGCCACTCCCTAACAGTTGAAGGAACCCGTAGAAGAGTTAGGCCCAAGAAGACCTGGGCTGAGGTGGTGAGGCAAGACCTTCGAACATTGGGCCTCACCGAGGCGATGTCTACTGACCGAGACCTTTGGAAATGTGCTGTGCGTGAGAAGACCCGGCAAACCAAGTGAGATCGTTGCCAGTGCCCCTGGACTGGCTCTTGTGCGGGTGGCACATAAAAGACACCATTTCGAGCATGGCCGTTTTCGTGCGGGTGACACGTAAAAGCACCCACTACACTCTCTGAGTGGTTGGCGTTAGGAAGGGCATCCAGCTGTAGAAACTCTGCCAAATTAGATTGGAGCCTGGTGTAGCCATCCGGTTGCACCAGTCCTCAGTCAAATCGTCCAGCCCATGCTAGCATGGAAAGTGGACATTAAACGATGATGATGATGATGATATATATATATATATATATATATATATATATATATATATATATATATATATTTATGATCTGTCTACTTGCATGCCCACCTTATGTTCAGAAACTACAAAGTGAACACCAACAAAACCATACCTATTTTTATTTACTGCTAGATGTGTATGACACTACTTACCAATCAAGAAAACTGTAAAAAGACAAAAATTAGAAAGGAAGTAGTTCTCTCTCTCTTTTTCTCTCTCTCTCTCTCTCTTTCTCTCTCTCTCTCTCTCTTTCTCTCTCTCTCTCTCTTTCTCTCTCTCTCTCTCTCTCTCTATCTCTCTATCTACCTATCTATTTCTCTCTCTCACTACCACGCTCCCTTCTTTCAATAGGTGAATGGCAAGGGGTAGAAAATAAGAGTCACACATGAAGGAAAAGTAAAGACAGTGAAAGTGATGATGGCAACCATTTATTTTTTTTGTATGGCTTCAAATGCTCTGTGTATTCTCTTTTGTCTTTAATTTTCCATCTCTCCTTCTGTGTCTCTCTTCCACTCTCTCTCTCTATGTATATATATATATATATATATATATATATATATATATATATATGTGTGGGTGGGGTGTATTCTTAATACATACCTATTGATTTAAAGAAACTTCATTTCCCAAAATTACTCGGTGTAAAACCAGTATTTCCTTGGATGCAACCATCGCTTTACAAAGTTAACTTTTCCTCTAACTAACTTTACACACACGCTATATAAATGAGAGTATATATGTGTGTATGTATTTGTGTATATCATGGAAAGGCTCCAAAACAGTGCAACAGATTTGATTTTCAACAGGAAGGTTTTTGGTAATTAGTAATAAAAAAATAAACTCAACTTTTAGATCACCAAATATACCTCTCTCTATCTGTCTGTCAGGGTTTCTCTGTCTTCTATGCCTTTCCTCTCTATGTATTTACCACACTATTTAGCTCTCTCTCTCTCTCTCTCTCTCTCTCTCTCTATATATATATATATATATATATATATATATATATATATATATATATATATATATATATATATATATATATATACACTTCTTATGCATGCTGCTCCTCTTCTCCCTCTAGATACTACATGTAATGCAATATTGAGAGTGTCTTTCTATCTCTATGTACATTATTTACATGACTTTATTCTTTAAAACTATTTCACATGACTTTATTCATTAAAATTTATTAAGACTTCTCACAACTTTGAATGATGTTTTCCTTTTGTTTTGTTTAAAACTTCATCATCAATATTTTTGCTTTCATTTTGTGATAGACAGCTCTCATTCAGAAAATACTAGCTTTCCAAATCCTGTTTTCTGATTGGGTAAAAATTATCAAACTTTAAACCTCTGCAACACTTTACTAAAATTTTTCCAGAAAGGAATCACACCAATTAACCAAATTTGAAAATTTTCACTTAATTTTCAGATTTCAAAATCTGTGACAGCAACAGAAGAAATTTCTCTCTGTATATATTTCTCTCTGTCTTTTACACTTTTCTCACTGTAAACTTCCCCATCTCTGTATATATTTATCATATTCTCTCTCTCATTCTTTCTCTCTGTACATGTATATCACTCACTCTGTGTGAGTGTGTGTGTGTGTGCATGTGTATAAGGAATTTTATCGGGGTGACAGAATCAAAAGACCCTCACAAAACATCAGCAGCAAGCTAAGAAAAATCTTTACATCTATGCACCAAATGGGAAAACAAAAACTTTATTTACTGGGACATTATAAATTGCCCCAAATAATGCACTTGGTTGGGCTAACCTCACAAAATTTGCTTGATGAAGAGGGGGATTTTGGACACCCTGCAGGTGACAACATACCATAATGCTGGGTTAGAATACATGTTGTAGAGAAAACATCTAGAATGATGTTTTATGGTCATGACACACACCATATTAGAAGGTACTGCAAACTCTGGAGATTCATTGTCACTTTAGCAATTTCCTGTATTCTCATACAAGTTTAACTGCCTTGAATTTATGTTGCCACTGAGTATATCGTGAGAAAACAAGAGAGTGTGTCTAGTGTGCACACAGCTCTTTCTCACTTTAAAAATCCTTGCACTAGTTCAGCATCTGTCTCTAATGAGTAAGACTACATGAATCATAATTGACAGACCTCCAACTAAGAATTAGTCTTGTTGTGGTTTACATCTGTAATAATAAAATATCACTTCTTACATAGTTTCAGGCACATGGAAGGTATAGTATAGGCAGGAACAGTTGCAGTTTTCTTTCCCCAACATTACTGTGTCGCTTGTTGAAGTGCTACACAGTCAGAGTTTTCATTTATTACTGATGGCCAAAGCTTCTTGGAGCCATAGACTGAAGATCTCTCATTGAGACCATGGTGGTATTGCAAATTTGGAACTATGTATTACAACCAGTTGCATAGCTTCAGGTTCATGGAAGGTGTAGTACAGGTGAAGTCAGTCATAATCTTCTGCCCTTACATCATGCCATTGCATCTTTTGATGAAGTGCTGTGTAGTCAATCATAGTCTTTATTGATGATTGATACTTTTTCAAACCACAACTAACCAACCTTTCATGTATGCAATGGAGGTATATGTTTGCCACAATGAAACGCTACCACTTCCATGGCTTCAGGTGCACAGAATGTGTATATTAGCTGGAGCAGTTGTGATTCCCTGCTCCCCTGTTGAGATACCATATGGTTTAAATCATTGTCTTCATTGGTCACCAGTGGATGAACATGATCATTTTAGACATCTTTTATTTTCTTCTTTATTTTGTACTTGCCAATGTTTGTTGATATAAAGGCATAGCTATTGCACATGTTTCTTCAAGTATTGCTAATATACTCCTTCTTCTAGACCATACAGCACATTTCTGATTCCAAAATCATCCTGGATTTGGATGCAAATGATAACTTTCTTTGTAACTTTACCAAGAATTCAGGAACTGAATAAGTTCTTAAAAGATACCAAATGATTGTCTGAGATGAATACACAATGACTTACAAAAGAGTTCTAGAGGATGTGTTTAGCAATAGATTTCAACTGGGTGGGGTAGCAGTAACATTGTCAGATAACTTTCATCAAACTCTGCCAGTAATTCCAAAAGAATCAAGAGCAATGAAATCTAAGTTTACCTTTAAATTGTCATCACTTTGGACCAAAGTTAAGATCATCAAACTATCTACAAACATGAGATCCATCTTTTTAATGCCAAAAATTTATTACATGTTGGGGAGAGGAGATTTATTTTTGTGTAGTACTGACACCATAAATTTAGCTCCCATAATTGTATTGATTCAAGCAGTTGATCAATTGACATTGAAGGTACTCCTCAACTTGCAACATCATTCATTAGCTAACCTATGAGTCATTGTGCAAAAAAAAAAATGCTTGAATTAACAGCATTAACTGGGAGCTGCTGCAGGCACATCTAGGAAACAGCCATAGCTATTATCCTGTGAAATTTTTCAATTCATTGGGACCTTTAGGTTTTTGTCGTCACACTCATTTCAGCTCAAAAGAGAATCTCCAATAATACTACTGCCTAATTTATATCAGCTCTGACTATGCAGTGGCACAAGACTAGTGGTTAAGAAAATGGCTAATGCTACATGCCATTGGCAAATCTTTTCTCATTGAGTGCATCAAAGGAGAGGATGCGATTACTCTCAGAAATTTCATTTATACCAACAGATCTGCCTTTCAGTTTAGGAGACTTCAGTTTCTAAAACAGCTAAACTGCTATGTCAATCAATAAATCTCTGATGCTAAACTGCTTCTTGAAGAATACTGCTTTGTTTTATTTAGGATACTTTTGAGGAATACTGCCAACTTTATGTGTAATGTTCAATAACTGGAAGCCCCATAATCTTTTTATTTATGCTCCTGTTGGTAAAATCAAAAATATATTGTGAGGTGTTGACATGACAGTGTTGAGAAGTGCCAAGGTTATGAAGAGTACACGTTTATCATATAAGCTGAGACTCATCACAGCTGTTGATGCCATTTCTTTATCATTGCATGTATTGCAGTCCCACAATTTAGATGTATGGGTTTGCTCTGAGTGTACTTGTTGTTGCAGATGATAATAGTTTTATTTCCATAGATGCTTTACCTCCCAACACTCTAGATTTTTGCTTATTTTTCAAATGATTTTAAGAATTTAGCATTAAGAATAAAAGATAATATATTATGTTTAATAATAATTTCAAATGAAATGAAATTGTTTTCAAATTTAGTTAATTCTGTGTTCTTATCTAATATGTTTGATTTAGATGTATGTCAAATACATAACTGAACTATAAAATATATCAGACACTGGACTGTTACAAACATAATGGAAAGCAGATTCATTTCTTGTTTGAAAGATAACTTTCCTAGAGAAATGCAATGGTTTTCTATTCGACTGAATATACCTTCATTAAAAATAATTCTGGGCCACTATCAGCTACTTTCCAGCCTGGGCAACACTGTGTATTTTGTTATATAAGAATTTTTTTAAATGTATAAACTAGTTAAAAATCAATGATGAATGGGTAAGTAAAACATGAAAATAAAATAGATATGTTGTCTTTCCGCATTTAAAACCAAATCTAATAATCTTTAACATTTTTCCATATTTGCTTTTCTGATAGTCTTGAAATGTTTTGCCTGAGAGTTATTTCTCATGATTTTTTTTTAATCATTTTCACTTGTTTGCCTTTGTACGCTTGTTTCTTTTATATCTCATTTTGTGTCATTAAATGGTAATTGAAATGTACAATCTGATTATTGCTATGTCTTCTTAATTTTCTTTTAAAGCTGATTTTTTAAAAAAACTTTGTAATATAATAATAACTAAAATGAGTTTTCTGAACTGTTGTAAAAGTATTTCTAGCATTACTCAGTAGATGAAGTTAGTTTTGGAGTAACTTATGTCTTGGTTTCCTATTGTCACCAGAACATTTGATAATCTGAGAGATATAAGTAGCTGTTCCAGTTGCTCAATATAACAACTATGTGTCTCTTAGTAGCTGTAAAAGATACTTTTAAGAACATTTTTGTTGTTACGTAGCTCCACGTTAGCTCTGATCCAGCAGCTCTATGGTATGCAGGTAATCAACCAAATGACAAGACAATCCCAAAGCTGTCCTTCTAGTTATATTACGCCCACCTATCTAGCTAAAGGCCATACAGTAAGGAATTATGTAAGCTGCCCTGTGACAGTCAGGGCATGTAACTACTCTATTGTCCAGCCTGGTTTTGTATGCCTCCAGATTCAGACAGTAGTGACAGTTAAGGCAGGCAAATTAGGCTTGGTCAGAGCATGACAGCTGTTGTTTCTTTGCATTTATTGTTGGTGGTGTGTATTGCAGCAATGATTGCAGTTAGTGAGGCTTTTGATACTGCAAGCATTTATATGTATATATGCTTTTTTTTATGTTTGACTGAGCTAAGTGGTAGAGATAATGATTTTATGATACTGTTCTAGCTACTTTGTAATCACAGGTCAACTCTGATCCAGGAGACCTGTGATCAAAAACATTCTGGTTGTGACCATCCCATTTTTTTCAGAAGACCACTTTATACAGGGTGCCTTTCTTTTTAAAGATAGTGGGCTATGATTTAAAGGAGATATATCTATATTTCTTCCAGGTCAAACCACCTTGTAAAGACCCCCTTATTGGCTCATTACTGCTCTTTTAATGTTTTGCCATGCTGTATATGTGACTGGTTGTTTTGAGTTAATTTTGTATGTAGTGGCAAGGATCTGTAAGGGTTGAAGTTTGCCACAGCAACAAATTGTACCGTTCACATATCTAGGTGGTACTTCATTGTGAGTGTGATCTCTGTACAACTTTTTATAATTAGCAATATTTGTTGGTATATTTTGTAGTTTATGATGTAGAGATTGGCAGCCCATATAGGGTTAGCCTAATTTGTAATGAATTTAATGTATTGTTTAAATACCTGCGCTGCTGTTTGTTTCTATTAACCAAATGTTGTGCCTGTGAGTGTTCTAAGTATGTTTGTGTATAATTTTGCTTTCTTTACTATCTCTTCTGTGCATGTTGTGAATCTTCTGGAAGTATTCTATGTAACTCCTTATATTATTGTCCTGTGTATGTGTTGTATGTTTATGTTGTTGGGTATGAGGGCTTGTTGCATTTTGATGTACTTTGGTACTGTTGTTAGAGAGAGAGAGAGAGAGAGAGAGAGAATGCATTTAGTTGGTATTGCTTTAAGTTTGAAATTAGGTATCAAGGTTATAGCTGGAGGGTTGAAGTAGTTGTATAGTTGTGGCTGGAGAATATTGAAGGACATGAATGTGATGTTATCTACATATGTGGTTGTGTGCATGATTAAAAAAAAATAGGCCAAGTTGTGTAGCATAAACTTTGGGCTTTTTTTAACTTTGTAAGAGTAGTTTTACTTTTTATATTGATATGTAGCTGTGATTGATAATGAGTTAGGAAATTGTTAGATAGCAAGGTTTGTGGAGCAGAAGGTGACACATAGAGAGTTGCTGTAGTTAGCTTAGTGAGATATATGTGCTTGTGTCAGTGTGGGTTGTTTAGGATTTAAGAAGAGTTTTGTATGAATACTATTGTCACCTCATGTATTATTTGTATTATTTGAAAACCAAGTTTTGTGGAGTACATTGAAGTCTTCTTCAGTTATGTTATTTGGAAGATGTTGTTAAAGTACTGCAGTTAGAATATGTAATCTGGTGGGAAGGTTTGTGAGGTTGGTAGTGGTATATGTGTTTATTATATTAATATACTCCATACTATGTACATCAGAATATAATTAGAAATTTGAGGTATCCTACATTGTGCATGTTAAAATATTTCTTGAACTAACAATAATAGTTTCATAATACTTGTAGTTATTACTTTTTTAGTTTGGTATTTTAAACTTTTTCTGTATTGTTTACAAAGTTTAACTCTGTGAGTAAACTTATGACATTTTTTAAATGCTTTCTTGTCCTGGATCCCATTGTACAGCACCTTAGACAAGCATTCTTACACTATAGCCCTAAGCCCATCAATGCTTTGTAGTAGATGGAAACTGCTCATAATATATGTGTCTCTGTGTGTATACATATGTGTGTGTGTGTGTGTGTGTATATGTTGATATTCCATGCTTGCTACTGTTTGAATGAAGCAGTGTTGATGTATACGTTCCTTGATGATATTACATTTGGTCTGTCTGTGCTTTCAAAGACCTGTGAAATAAACAATTTCTTAGTTGAAAAACAGGTAAGATATGGTAACAGGAAGAGCTTCTGGTCATAAAATTCTGCTTCAGATAAATCCGCATCAAATCCATACTAGCAGGAAATAAGCAGGTGTTAAATTAATGATCGAATTTTGTGACGTTAAAATAGGAGAAAATAACAGTATATAGTATTTTTGTTGTTGTTAACATTGTGTATTTATGTAGAAGTTTTGTAAATAGTGTTGTTTGTATTTGTGTGAATATTTTTTTGAAAACATTGCTTTAGAAAATGTTATGGTTTGTTTCATGTTTAGTTTTGTGTTCTGATGATGTCTACTCATATTTTTGCAGGTGTTTCTGTGTAACAAACATACATCATTTGACCAGCATTTAAGTCATAGTCATCCCCTTTTAAGATGGTTGTGTAAAACAAATGGGTTTTGACAGTTAATTAAAGCAGGTTGAATGACCACATAGGTGCCCTTTTGAAATCAGCAGTGTTTAATAATACTCCAATTACTGTTTATTCCCATTCAAAAGAGTGACTCTTTCATCTTTCTGCAGTAAATAAAAATTCCAGTATCAAATAAGATATTTAATTCAATTTGAAAGATAAACTTGCATTTGTAACTCAAAAGAAATCAAGTCATTAAATTTGGCATGTATCTACAAGCTGTATGTCTGGATCTTTTCAGTTCCTAATCAAATTTCTTTTTCATTTAGTTTTATTACACTAAATTTATACACTACTTCTTTTCCATGCAGCCTTATACAGAAAATAACTGTTGGTTTTGATAAAAACGGCACGCAGTTCTAAATTTCTGCACTTACAAAACTCCTTCAATTCCTCATAATGAATTAAGTCGACTTGCCATAGACAACTTAATTATAACTAAAACGCCACAGTAGTATATTAATTATTTCACATTTATTACCAAGTTTATGACTTGGAATAATTTTTATTTTTTTATCAGGGTGACTTAATACTTCACAGTGACTATTTGATTGAAGCCCTTACCAAAATTGCTGTAGCTACTAGCAAATCTAACCTTGTGACAGTTGCCGAAGGAAATAGGTAAGACATATTTTGCAATATCTAGAATGTCATAAAGTAATGGCAGGCTCTCAGTGAGCTGAGACTACAATACAGGTTTGATTTCTGCTTGAACTATTTCATTTCATAATTTTTATTGTCATCCAAAGAAATCACAGATGCATTTGAGGCTCTTTTCAACAAGAAACTTGCATTACAGATCCTCTGTAATGAGTAATGCTAAAAAGATCTTAAGCTGTGAACTGTGTCTTCCTCATAGTTGTAAATGGGAAAGTGTGCTCAATATACTAATATATTCAGGCACAGTCCCAGGGATTTTTTGAAGGGAATACAATTCCAGAAAAAAAGGACATAATAACATTATTTAAAAGGATGACTTCTTTTCTTGAGGGGTGCATGTGCACTTAGGCCCACCCCACCACTGGGTTCGCCTCTGTTATTATAGCCCACAATAATATCTTTTTTTTTTTTAATTTTGTGTATCTCAGCCATTATATTACCATCAACATCTCTGCTCCCATAAGATAAAACCTCAAAATCTGAATGCTCTCAGCACACCAAGCCACCAATTCTTGCAGTGACTTTTCTTATTTACTATGGCTCAAACCTACTCTGATGCCAACTACAAATTGATGACAGAGGTAGAGCTGTGAACACAGACCTAGTAGTTATGAGTGAAAGGAAATAAAATAGAAACTCAGCAGATATCTTTATAATGCTTATGATTTGAGAGGTGTTCAATCTGATAGATTATTTGGTTGGCATTTCTCAAAATTTTTATTTTTTTCTATTTCCTTTCAGTTAGAATTATCGTATTTGATTTGCTTTTTTTTTTTTCTATAGTATCACGCATGATGTATCAAGTGGTAAACAAGGAAACATTCAGTTCTCCAAAGGGGCCGTATATTCTGTGAAGAAAAACAAAGCAGGAGGCCTTGTTGTTGTAAGTTCTTGTTTACATAATTTAATAATAATGAACTATTTAATTTCATTTCATTATCAGCTGTTTGATTTTTTTTTAGTTTGTTTTTATTAGGGTAACTAATTAGGTTTTTTTGTTGTTTTGTGTTTGTTTGCTTTTGTTAGAGTAATCTGAATTATATTTTGATATACTTTTAGTCAATTAATTAAAAATTGAACTGTTATCTGAAGTTTGTATCCAGTATTACTATATTTCAAGGTAGTGAGCTGGTAGAACCATTAGCACCTCAGGCAAAATGCTTATGGCATTTCTTCCAACTCTTTACATTCTAAGTTCAAATCCTACTGTCGTCAGCTTTTATTTTTAGCCTTTCAGAGTCAATAAAATAAAGTCCCAGTCAAGTACTGGGGTCAATGTAATCAAATTACTCTTCTCAAAACTGCTGGTCTTGTGCCAAAATTAGAGAGAATATTACCTTATTCTCCTGGATCAGCATCATCATTACTTCCAGCATCATAACATACATTTTTCCACAATGACTTATGGAATCTATTCCATCTCATTCACAGATTTTTCAATTAATTTTTTTTTAACTAAACAGTTTGAAACTTCAACTACTGGTAGAATTTCTCATGTAGAATATGGTTTACTCTGAACGTTTTTGACAAATTTCATATTTTAGAAGTTATTTCATGTTAAAGTTGTATTTGGATAATTTCAACCAATCAATGACGTGTATTCGGTTGAAGAAAGCTATTGCTGTTTGCAATAGTAATCAAAGAGGAACTGTATGGCGAGCAAACCACTTTTATTCTTTCTTCCTTTCTAGTCAGCACTGTACATTCCTTACTCTTTCCCTCCCTTCTACACTATCAACCAGCGAGTGAACTTGTCACTGCCACTACAATTACCATATTTTCCGGTGTATAAGCCGCTATTTGTTCTGTTTTAACTTCATGTTTTGATAATGTTATTTTTTATCTAATAAAGACTTTTATATAGATGAAATGTGTTTGTTGTTGATTATGGTAAGATAAAATCATGACAATAACATTACATCTTGTGTTCTACGTGAGAAATTGTACCAGTATTCAAAGTTTCAAATTGTTTAGTTAAAAAAAATTAATTAAAAAAAATCTGTGATTGAGATGGAATAGATCCAACTTGTGTTGGATAGGTCCTCTTAATAAATATTCACTTATCACTTAGGATTCACTGCCTCTCAGTATCTCACTTCTGGGATCAGTTTAGTGTTTCATTTATCTTAGCATCATAAGAATGCTTTTGTTCATGTTTGTTCTTCTTTCCAGCCACACAGTTATTGTATCACTAATTCTTGTCCTGCATCAAAAACATCTTGCACAATTTAATTCTCTCTAGTATGAACTTAAGGCATTGACACATTGGGCAGTTACCTGAGGACTCCATGCATCATAGGACTCAAAGCTAATTTTTATATGCTGTGGTTATTCATATAATGAGTTTGCTCAAAGCAAACTTTAAACTTCTAATGTGAGTGTATGTGTGTGTGCACATGCATGCACATGCATGTCTTTCTTTTACTTGTTTCAGTCATCATGACTGCAGCTATGCTGGAGCACCGCCTTTGCTCGAACAAATCAACCCCAGGACTTATTCTTTGTAAGCCTAGTACTTATTCTATGGGTCTCTTTTGCCCAACTGCTAAGTTACGGGGACGTAAACACACCAACATTGGTTGCCAAGCAATGGTAGGGGGACAAACATAGACACACAAACACACACATATGTATATACACGACAGACTTCTTTCCGTTTCTGTCAACCAAATCCACTCACAAGGCTTTGGTCAGCCCGAGGCTATAGTAGAAGACACTTGCCCAAGGTGCTACACAGTGGGACTGAACCAGAAAGTATGTGGTTGGTAAGCAAGCTACTTACCACACAGCTACTCCTGCACCTATTGTGTGTTTATATATTACATATAAATACAATCTTTTGTGTTGGAAATGAAAATCCCTTGTAAAGGTGCTTGACTTGTCCAATATAGCAGTCAAATTTCTCTCAACAAAGTTCCTATCAGCTTTGAAAATGAGAACTGTACAACAAACAGGTTTTAAGATGTAAATTTTTGAACAAAATGATCAACATTAGCGACCAGGTGATTATATGTAGAACACCAAAGTGTTAATGACACTTGATCCCAAACTAATCACAGAGCAGTTTAGATCTGAAAATATGGGATGTTGTAAATGTGTCTTGCTGTTAAAGAATTGATTAAGTCTCTGCTATTGATCTGCTCAAGCTAACCCAGTTAGAAGCTACACAACAACAAATGTTTTGCATACAGTGAGAAATCATTCCTTGGTGTTTGTAATTAGTATTTAGAACTCTATAAATTACAAGTGAATTCTACAAACTACCAATTATGTCAATCAACTGTTGTATATTTCGTTTATTATATTTTATATCTCAGTGAACAGCCATTATCATTTGATAGTACTTCAAATTGAAGGGGCAGTAGCTTTATGCAAAATGTTGAAAGGATAAAATATGATTGAGGAACAGATTAGGTGTCTTGCTAAAGAAGGGATACATGGCAACCACACATTATATAGGGGTGGTTAGGAGTAGTTAATTGTCAATCCATTGGTTACAACAATGAAGGTCCCAGTTGATATGATCAACAGAACAGCCTGCTCATGAAATTAACATGCAAGTGGCTCAGCATTCCAGAGATATGTGTACCCTTAATGTCGTTCTGAGAGAGATTTATCATAACACAGAATGTGACAAGGCTAGTCTTTTGAAATACAAATATAACTCACTTTTGCCAGCTGAGTGAATTGGAGCAACGTGAAATAAAGTGTCTTGCTCAAGGACGCAACACACTACTGGGAATCGAACTCACAACCTTACAATCATGAGCCAAGGAGGAGATAAAGATGATAGTGATGATATGCCAAAACAAACTCTCAAGGTATATGTTTATACATTACTGAAATCCAAATCTTCCATCCTAAGTAATCATTCATTTTATTTCCAGGTTGCTCCACCATTACAGTGATCTGAAAAGTAAGTTCCTACCCTTCAGGCTGTTCAGGTGCTATGACAATGCAGTTTCAACATTGAGGATTTTCAAATGACTAGAGCACTGCATTCAAAGATCTTTCTGCCTCTACTGCTCCCTGTGATATAGAAATTGCTGTCAAACTACTTAAAAACTGCAGCTTCTCTCAACAACTTCAGCTTCAATAAATAATATATCTACTTTCATTTTCATTTTTTTCTTCTCCTTTTCTTGAAAATCTTTCCTATCTCTCTCTTCTTTCTTTTGCGCTCCCTTAATATAAAATAGGCCACTTGTGAGTTTGTATGTTTTACCAGAATGATCAAATAAAGAAACTGTAGTTAAATCAGACACACAGGCCTGTGCAAAGTTGTATAAGCTTTTGATACAATCTAATGATTAAAAAGAAATGGTGCTAGCCAGTGTTACTAGCAAGTGCCTTTTAATGTTGTTTTCTTGTTTGTTTTTATTTCATCATTTTCAAGCTTTCCAATATTGTTACTAATCATCGAAAGTGATGTATTATTTACAAGTCATACTGACAAGATTGTACTAGAAACCCCCCACACTCCTTGTCACAATAAATACATTACATATTATACAATACACACATGGGAACAAGAAAGACAGAGTCGAGTCAAATAAATACAATTACATAATATCAACCAGAAGAGCTCTATGCTCAATGATCTGCGGCAAAGATGGTTGACTTCGTTTGTTTTTTTACAGTCTGAAGTTCGACAGGATAAAGTAATATCTATTTGATAAGAGATAATTTTGGATGAGGCTTAGAAAGTAAATGCATAATAAATATCCCCCTAGGTGGAGAACTAATTGATACAATAGTGCTTAGTTCTTAGTTTGATAGCATGAAGTATTTGGAGATAAATTTCCCTTTGGATACAGCACAAGTCTATCACAAATAATATTATCATATGATTTGGTACCTACTGCCATCAGATAGGTGAACTGTAGCAATGAACTGTAGCTCAGCAAACAAAGAAAATGCCAAGAGTAGATTTAGAAATCATAACCCATCAAAATAAACGATTACAAGACTTTGAAAAATTAATATTTTTCAATAGTGGTTATCTTTAAGTATTTTTATAGTTATTGCTCTTTGACCACTAGTACTACCATCATCATCATTTTTATTTGACATCTGTTTTCTATGCAGGTATAGTTTGGACAGTTTACAGGATCCAAGGAGACCGAGGACCATATCATGTGCCCATGTATACTTTGGCATGGTTTTAATGGGTGTGGTGGGTTTATTTTTTTGTTTCTTTGTTTTGATATTTGTCACCAGCACTAATCAGTTGCTTTACACCTTAAAAGATTAAGGGCTTAAAGACACTTCCTATAGCAAGAGAATGGAAAAGACGGTGCAATAAGACAGTATGATGAGGAAAATAGATTTATAGTTGTGAGAAGGTGGGTGTGGAAAGAGTAGAAGAGTAGTTACTATTGGATGAGAGAGTATGGAAGGGACAAGGAAAAAGAAGGGGATTAATGTCAGAGTTTAATGAGAAAGGAGGGGTAGAGTGATAGGGTGAGTTGTGTCGGGGATCCAGAGCTACATATCTTATAAGTATGGATGAGAAGGTATGAAGGAAAGGAAAATTTTGAATAAACTTGTACGCTGTCAAATGCTACCTCACAAAAACATGCAATGTTCATCACTATTCAAGAGCAAACAACGCGTTACACAGCTAAAAGCAGCTCACTCACTAACGATGTTCCATTTTACATTCAACACAATCCACAGAGATTTCCTAAAGAAGTAGCATACACCAGTGTACCATTCAGATTTGAGATGGTGTTCACAGCACTACAACTGAAAAAAAAATTGCTTGAAAAGCAACTCTCAGCCTATATGATACACTGTTGTACTAGATTCTTGTCTGTTCTACTTTACTACAATGTTTTTGTTCTTTGGACTAGCGAACTTTGTAACCCACTTATCTAAACCCACTCATTTCTCCCCTTGATGAATTTCTTCCCATTCGTAATCTCCAAGACCATAATAAATAAAATTGCATTTCGTTTTGCTGAATCTTCCTTTCCATGTTGACCCTACATCCCACCTAATTTGGGAGAACAGCACTGCCTTTGTTATTACCCTGCATCATACCATATTTTCACTGATTCTTATGTCATTACTGAATACAGACTATTTCAAATTATAATTTATGGAGAATTTGTTTTAGAAATATGGACGAATGACCATACAATTGTCTTTGACGAAAATTTGTCTTCCTACGGAATATGATACATGTGGTCATGAAAATAAGTGAATCGAGGTAAAGATGGTAAACGTTTGTGATTCATCGCAGATAAATATGCATGTGAAAAGATATTCTCTGAGAGTATGAAGTTGAAATTGGAATAATTGAGATTGTACATGTATTGATACAAATGCAGGTGAATTTTCTTTCTTCTCATTTTGAAATGCCCATGTAATGAAAAAAAAAAGATGTGAGGTAAATAAAGAAGCGCTCGAAGAGTCCTAAAAATTACATGCACTTGTTCCTCCTCAAACTAACGGCTACAACACACAAATACGCGTCCACAGGTAAAATAATTTTATAGTTTGTCGCTTTAAAATATTATTTCTGTATCAACGTATATAAATCATTGACTTTAGTTTATTATGTCTGGCATCAGGAAAGACTACATAAAATGTGAAATGTCGATTTACCAAGTCGGCTTTTGAGTTTAAATATCTTATTGAGTGATTTCACACGGCGTTAGAAAAAAGTGAAGTGCTAAATTACTAATGACATCGAAAGAGTAACCCTCTTAAGAAAGTTATGCTCTAATTTTCTCAGCGCTGCTTCAGAGATTCAGACATTACATAAAAATCATCTCTATTAAACTATGAAATAATTACTGTTAAGTTTGCATCCCGAAGTACACACATCCAGAGAATTAAGAAATATACTTTACATTAGGACGTTTCTAGCAGTATTAGGCTTAAGGATTATTCTTTTATTTTTAGTTACGATAAACTCGATAGTTTTATTTATTTGTGATCGGGATATTTATTCACTAACATGAAGGTACATTCTCTTATTTCTTAAACAAAAACGTCGTTTATGTATTTCAGAATGTTGTGCAATTAACTTTTACGCAATACCGAAGCTGTAGGTTCACGATATCTCCTGTTATATTTTTCCTATTATTATTACATTTATGTTGTGACTTTTTTTTCTTTACTCAGTGGAAAATAGTATAGTTAATATAGACACGTTATAATTAGAGTTGTATTTATTATAGCTTTTTGTTTCGTTAATTCTCCCGTGAGGATATTTAGTTTAAAGAGGTGAACGATTGCGAGATTAGTCGTGTGTGTAAATATACATATATGTGTGTGCGTGTGAGTGTATAAATATTTAATCCATAATCACGCATAAACGAATGTGTATATATTTATGTATGATTTCATGTCATTGGGGAAAATTTCGTCATGGAAAAAACGTTTCTTAATTAGTATTCAGATATATACTTCACTCCCAGCGCTTGTTTCGGTACAATGGGTGTATCACATACTTTAAGTCCTGTTAATTACAAACACGTAGATCATTGCAATAACAAACATCAACCACAATCATTATTGAAATACTTAAACCATCATTTATATCATTTGAATACAGCCCTATATGGTCTGAGTTCAATTCCCGCCGATGTCAGCTTTGACTCTCATCATTCTAAAGTTGATAAAATAAAGTACCAATCAAGTACTAGGGACGATTTATATATCTATAATGCATCCTAGATAGGAGCGACCTAATACTAAATAGGCTAATACTGCTATATAAATACAAAATCTAACTATACAACTAGTCCTGTTGTATACAACCACAACTACTGCTATCATTTAGTTTTAGCTCTACGTTACTATCACTATAGTCTACTCTAATTTAAACTTTCCAACCAAGGAAAGGGGCCACATTTTTCATTAATGTTTTACGTAGTGTTTTTGGTACGGAAACACTTTCAAACTTCGTATACTTATCTATTTTGTGTTATAGAACAGAAAAATATTTTTGTATTCGAATTTATTTCATGTAAAAAATTGTCTTATTTCGATAATTTCAACCAATCACTGACAAGTATTCAGTTGTTTATATTTACTCCTTTGGCTGATTAAGCGATGTAAAGCGTATTTAATCTCCATACCTTCGTTTTATTTGCTTTTTTCATTTTAAATTTGCTTTAACCCTAACCCTAACACTAGGGTTAGGGTCACTTGTTTTAGAATCGTTTGTTTATGTAGTCGGCACTTAATGTATATCGGCTGAATGGACGTCAGTGATTGGTTGAAATTACAGAAATACGACAACTTTAACATGGAATAACTTATGGATTTCTTTTTTTTTTAAGAAGACTAAGAGAAAAAGATGTTTTATATGACACATTCTACCAGTGTTCCAAGTTTCAAAGTGTTTCTTTAATGAAAAGTGTGGCCCCCGTTTTAAAAAAGATCCCCAACCAACACTGAATTGATGATAGTAGTAATGTAGAAATAAATAAACAAACAAATAAGATCAATCGACAACGGCATCACTAGCTAACTGTGAAAGGCGGTTCAGCATCAAAGAATAACTTGGCTGCTAAACCGTACGAGTAGACAGGTCGCCTACAACTTGAAAGAGAATTTGTGTTATATGAACCTCATAAAAGACTGGGAAAATAAAGTGTGCGAGTAGCTAATTTGGTGCAGTTATGTTTTACTTAACAGCTCTGAGGGCGTTGATATAAAACTTTCTAAGATCTTGTCAGTCAGAATCTTTACTTATTATTGACATATTTTAGACAACGTGTGAAAGTTTTGATAAGGTGCGAGTTGATATCGATTTTGGGGTGGGGGGTAATTTTTAGGCTTGTAGGAATTGGGGGGGGGGGGAGTGATATTTATGTATTGTGAGATTTTTTTTTCTCTGTTATTATTTTTTTTTTCATCAAGAGCGAAGGAGTATAGTAGACAAATTCTAGATTATATATTGATGTTACTTATTTTTTTATTGACTACGGACTTACAATACCAAATTCTGGCCTGGTTTTATCATAGTATGTAGAGCATTTTTAGCGCGTCGTCGTGCTACTTCACTCCAGCTCTTCTAAGTTGTAAACAGTTTTATAAAATAAAAAAATGAGAGCAGTCCTTGCGTTTACTAGTTTATTTTCACTTTGTTTATTAACAGTTAATATCACTTTACTTAGTGACCGGCGAAGATTTGAAATTTTTTTCGTATATTTCGGATTGTATTTAAGTTGGGTTGTTGTTTTTGTATTGTAGAATTGATTTCAGTAAACCGTTTAATCTCCTATATCACTCACCAGTGAGCTCCTACCCTGAAGAAGCTTGGTAAAAGAAAATGTTGCCCCCAACATTAGCTAAGCTTTCAACCGTGTCTGGCAAGCAAGCTATTGTAACTGTTCACCTTTGAGTTTCATCTGGTTCCCATTTCTTTAATCGTTAACTTCCTATCAAATCGTTCTGTTGGAACGTGTGAGGTGTGTTTGACGGAGCTCTTTCTGATCCTCATTTTATCAACTCTGGGTTCGTTTTATCCCCCTATCTCTTCCTTCTATACACCAATGACCAATTACTGTCACGTCCAATAACGCCCACTCATACGCAGCCAATATTACTCTTCATTCTTCCATAACCTTCCACAACCATCATTCACTCACATCCTAGACGCTACAAACCAAACCCTCAGTGACTCCATGAATAAAGAGTTCAGAAGCAACCTCTAATTGAGATGTCTTTTTTTTTTCAACTGCAAGGAAACACGAATGCTACTCACCAAGAAAACCTCATTATGCTACCTTCTCTTAATCATGATTAGAAGACAATAAGAGCTCTCATGATCGCTCTAGATGTTGGGTCTCACTAAGCCAACTTTTTTTTAAAATCTCTGCCGGCCGTCATACAAAATTATACTAGTCGCTAATAGATAAAGAAGTAGAGCACTAACCTCAAGGATCGTCAAATAGTGACTCATAGTAAAAACAATAGAGCACTCATTGCACAACACAACGAAAGCAAGTAGAAAAGTCACCAGCAAAAAAAAAAAAAAATCTCAGAATAAAGGTACATGATGAAATGTCTCAGGAAACTTTCAATAAATGATTTGAGGACGATGCTTCGTTTTGTGATCCAGAAAGTGAAACTACTGAAGTCGGTAGAGATCGTTATTTGCCGGGAACTCGACGAGATAAGTGAAAGAATTACTTTCTAAAACAAGCTGAAATAAATGTGATATAAACATGATGTAACGAAATCATAATTGTAAAATCCGATTTTTTGTAAATTGCTTTTGATTTATTTCATTATAATTTGTTTAGTTATAGACTAATATATAAGAAGTAAACAATTACACTGTCGAAGGCATTTAACAAATTGTGTAAATCGTAATCTACTGTAATATAACCTGCACTGTGACTGTGTATAAATCATTTATTGTTAGTTAATAAGTTACTTAAAATATTTAATTACTTTAAATGTTATTTCTGGTATTTGCGAGCACTAGATTGGCAGAGTGGCTAAAGCCTCGTAAAGAATGACCACAAGTCATTCTTTTAGAGGCTTTAGCCACTCTGCCATCTCTTTACACTTTGAGTTCAAATTTTGCCGCCATCAACTTTACCTAGCATCCTTCTGCGGTCAATAAAATAAAGTACTAATCCCGTGCTGAGTATCGATTTAATCGATTAACACATTGCCGCCAAATTTCAGGTCCTCTCCCTATACTAAAAAAAAATTACTTATGATATTTAGATGTGATGTTACTCTTTTCTTGTGACTTTTTTTGTAATCGTATTGAAATGTTTTTGTTTTTTTTTGTTTGTTTTTTCTTGTCTATATTTCCGTTTTCCGACACAAGTATTTAAAGATGCAGATAGACAATTATCAAATTTCCTTGATTTCAAAAGTATTTCCTGTACGAAAAACCTAAACACGTCCCGCCAAGAACGCACATTCTCCAGAAATGGAATCATTAAAACATTTTTTACGGAATTGTTAGTTCTAAAGTATAACACACTACGTTTGCCAAGAAGAATAACCGACAAAATTGTAATCCACGTATTACGAATAATACAGAGTTCAAACTATTACATCCCGTATAAGTGTTTAACTAGTAACACCTGTCTGAGAATGTATTAGGGAGATGGTATTCTCCACATACCAAGAGCTAAATTTCCTGGATCTTGTTAAATTTCTTCCAGTTACTTGAGTACCTCAAGAAATTTAACAAGCATCAACTCAACAGCAATCATTATTGAAATACTTAAACCATAGTTGATATCATTTAGGCACAGCCCTTTAGAATCTTGTTAAATTTTCGAAACTACATCAGTGTAGAAAACGTTGAAAAAATCTGGTGAAAATTTGAAATACTTCAAGTGGTTGCTAGAAATTTAACAAGATACGGTTTTCCTTTTCAATGACAGAAAACATTTCTATCTTCAACAGCTGTTTACACATTTCAATGCCCTGGTACACAGAATCTTGGATTGTACATCTAATACATACACTATAACATTTGTATATATCTCTGTGATAGGCAAGTGAATACAGGAAAAGTCATAGAAAACTTCAATAAATATTCTGACTTAACAAAAAATGATTCTTTTATTTTACACATATGTGTAATCTCATACAAATTGTATGGTCATTACGTACAAGTATCTTTACCTTTTGCTTGTTTCAATGATTGGACTGCGGCCATGCTGAGGCACCACCTTGAAGCGTTTTAGTCGAACAATTGACCTCAGTATGTTTTCTTTCTTTTTTTTTAAAGTCTGGTACTTATGCTATGGGTCTCTTTGTTTGAACTGCTTAGTTACGGGAATGTAAACAAACCAACGCTGGCTATCAGGCGAGACAAAGACACATACATACATGTATCCACACAGATAACCGAGGCTTCTTTCAGTTTCCGTTTACCTATACCACTCACAAGACTTTGATCGGTTCGGGGCTATAGTAAAAGACACTTGTTCAAGTTGCCATGCCGTGGAACGGGACCTGAAGGCATGTGGTTATCTTCCGCTAGCTATATAAGCACGAGTTCTTATATGCACCACAAGTCCCATATTAGAGGTTCTCTTACAGTAATTATTATAGTGTTCTGTGTTCTAACACAACACTCACTTTTAAATGGATATATATATATATATATATATATATATATATATATATATATATATAAATAAATGAACGGTGTTTTCTCTAGTCAAATGTATTTTACGTTTAACGAAGGATAGGCCAAATTTGGCTACTGCACAGTGAGACCAAAATCCATACTACACGGCTGCATAGAGTGCTTGCAACAGTAGAATTCTGGAAAACTAATAGGCTGAAACGTGAGTTCGATCCGATTTTTGAACTGCAGATATTAAACAGAATTTATTAAAAAGTATTACCTGTTTTGACAAACAAACATTAGGGGCCGTTCGGCCAAGACGCATTGTAATGGGTACGCCTGGGAGAAATTTTGAAACGATATAGAATAGATAGAGAAGAAAATTGTTGTTGTTGGCACTCCGCCGCTTACGACGTCGAGGGTTCCAGTTGATCCGATCAGAACAGCCTGCTCGTGAAATTAACGTGCAAGTGGCTGAGCACTCCACAGACACGTGTACCCTTAACGTAGTTCTCGGGGATATTCAGCGTGACACAGTGTGACAAGACTGACCCTTTGAATTACAGGCACAAAAGAAACAGGAAGAAAGAGTGAGAGAAAGTTGTGGGGAAAGAATACAGCAGGGTTCGCCACCATCCCCTGCCGGAGCCTCGTGGAGCTTTAGGTGTTTTCGCTCAATAAACACTCACAACGCCTGGTCTGGGAATCGAAACCGCGATCCTATGACCGCAAGTCCGCTGCCCTAACCACTGAGCCATTGCGCCTCCACAGAGAAGAAAATAGTAGAAGACGAAAAGAAAAGGAGAGAAAAATTTCAGGAGGCAAAAAAAATACGTCCAGAAAAGTACACGTCGCATCCAAAACGGACAGAGGTGAGGAAAAAAAATGGCCTGTAGTCACGTGGGAGTAAACAGGCAGAAGAGAAGGGAGACAAGAGAGAGGATGAGGGAAAGAAACAAAGGGAGTGAGGAGAAGGTAGAAGGAACGACAGATTGTAAGGAGTGGAAGAAAGATAGACAGGGGACAGCAAAGAAGGAGAGGAAGAAACAGAAAATAAAGTGGTTGTAGAGAGGTAGAGAGAAAAAGAAAGAAACAAACAAAGAAGAGTCGCAGAAATTATAAATAAAAATAAAAACTTATTGTGGACAAGGCTGCATGGCGTTCGATTATAAATATAAAATACATCAAGTATAGGAGGACGGCACTACTATATATATATATATATATATATATATATATATATATATATATATATATCTATCTCTTGTTACTCGTCCTTCGCCTCTCACCGTTACTACTACTATCTCTCTCTCTCTCTCTACCTCCCGTTGCTCACATTTATTCTACTTCCTCCCCTTCTTTTCCCTCTGCTACTCTTACTCTCTCTCTTTACACAGCCTTGGTCACGTGTGTCCGGCTGCTATTTCTTTTCGTTCTTGGACTCCCCAAGCTCGCACATACTTCTTTGCCCCTCCTGTTCGTGCTTCACAGCGTTCAATACATACACACTTCACGTCTGGCTGTACAGCCTTTTTGCTTGTTTGTTCATTCACCGTTTCGTTTTCCTGTCTCGTTTTCCATCCGCCACTACCCTCCACGAAAATAATTTAATTTGTGTTCGTGGGAAGAACCATTTCAACGATGCGTACTGCCTTAATTCTTCGAAACGCCGGTGTTTTAATAGTGGCAGCTGATGAAGGAGATGTTTCTATGTGGCTTGCTTGTTTGTTGTACCTTGTTTATCATTTTGTCCATGTTCTTTTGCCGCGTCATGTACCCAGTTATGTATCTATATGTACATGTAGATGAAGGTATGTACATACATGTACATATATATGCATATACTCATATATTGTTTATATATATATATATATATATATATGAGAACGCGCCCACACCCCACCTCACCCCTCTCACACACTCGCACACACATGAACGTACATATACTTCCACACATACAACACACACACGTATATACACTTCCATGCACTCACACGCACATACACACACACGAGCACACATACATATACAGAGAGAGAAAGAGACACACACACAAACAGATAGACAGAGTGAGACGCATGCGCACCCATACACATATTCACACACACACATTCCCACTCTGTCTACGTACACATGCCAACACAGACACACACACACACATCCACACACACCCTTCAGACTGCCTCTCAGTTATCCTTCAAACTGACTCCCACTCCCTACTGACCATCCCATCTACGCACACGTGCAAAAACACACATACACATACACACTGCCATAACCGGCTATACACGCACCTATCACTATAGCTGCTGATCTCTCACTGTGACCTTAATACACACAGACCACTCACACAACACAAACACTTGTAAACAGTTAATACCACACACACACACAGTTACCATCATACGCACACACAGTTACTACCACACACACAGTTACTGTCACACACACACAGTTACTACCACACACACACAGTTACTGTCACACATACACAGTTACTTCCCCCATACACACACACAAACGTCACAACTACCACACGTACACGCGCTACCACGCACATACACACAAATACCAACCATTCTTCACACTCTCCTGCCCCAGAAAGCATTTTCTCTTTGTCTATCTACTTCCGGTCATTTCAAAAATATACGTAGACTGTTGGCGATTTTTTCTTCCTTCTTTTTCTTTGGGACTTTCCTTTTTCTCCTGTTTCCGAAGTGGAGCTATGCTCGAAACGTAAAACAACCACTCTTTCCTTCTCTGAGCATCTTATTAATACTTTGCATTTGTTACGTCCTCGCGTTGTTGTGGTTTTTTCCATTAATTATTGTGTGTGTGTGTGTGTGTTTATATGCCAAGATAACGTGGCAGTCCTGTAAAGAACGATGTTACTGTTGTTTTAGCCCCGGGAAAACATCTCCATCTGGCTAATGACACACAACCTGGGTCCGTATATAGTATTTCGAAGGAAGATCATCGCTCCCAGCCTTATATGATACAGATCTAGGTTTCTGAATGTTATCCGTCCTCAGTGTGAGATAATCGCCAGCTAGTAACGAAAGCTATCTCCACTCGCAAATACTATATATTCTTTAAGCGACACACAGGCGCTGATCCCGTATCGAGAAAAATAACATGTTTTAAATCTCTGAGCGATATATATATATATATATATATATATATATATATATATATATATATATATATATATATATATATATATAAACAAAATTAAGGGATCAGCAACAGGTTGCTTCACCACATACCGAAGTTCAGAAATAGCAGTTAAAAATGCTGAAACTCCAACAGATAGCAGTTACCCGCAACCCACATAGGCAAAACAAGAAGAAAAATAACGAACTAAACTAGCCATAGTTAATCATAGACATGTTTCTGGTTTAGAAGAAATTATTAATTATTAATTATTAATTTATTAATAAATTGATAATCCTTTACCCTTTTAATTGTAATAATATATATATATATATACGCAGTTAAATATATGTCCGGTCTTAGAGTGACCAATGGTTTTGCATGCATAAAGAGCTTAGCTTTATTTAACAGATATTTAACTGCATGTAAATACATTACTGCTGTATACTTTACTTAGAGTGTGCTTCTTTTTCGGATATATGATCTACTGACGATCGATCTCCTGTGTAGATGATAGATGAAGGCTCTGTAAGTTCTTGCTGAATAACTTGCACAGAAACTTTCTTTTTGGTGAATTAATGTTTTTGATGCTCATTTATTTGCCTTAATCAAATTGTCATTGCCTATATATATATATATATATATATATATATATACATATGGGTGTCCAATAATTGTGCATAAGTCAGCAGGAACTCGAATATTAGGTAATCAAATGGCTACACTATTTATAAAATATTATAAATTTAGTCTCATAGCCATGTCATATTACCGAACGGTTTCATGTTGAAGAATCTTCCAAGTGTAACAAGTTAAATTAACAATCATCGGATATGGCTAAACAGAAGAGTTTAGCTCGGGCTCTTTATCATTGCAAACCTGAAACTACCATATCGGGTTTATTGGTCTCAGAGATGTAAAATGTACTTACAAAATACATTAAAAAAAACAAGCCTTTTTTTTTTTTTAGCTATTTTTGACAAGAAGCCACCTTCACCGAGTAAAATTTAAAAAATCAGCTGTTAAAATCGCACGTTAAATAAAAGACCAGAGCAATGGATTGTCATCCCCAGAAGACCTTAAATAATGCGAAATGCGACCGATATAACAACAATAACAAGAATAAAACCGAGACGAGCATACCGCCACTTAACAGAAGGGTGGTAGCTGCTAATGAACAAACAGAAATTAGTGAAGAATATAAAGAATTGAAAAAAAGAAAAAAAAAAACTAATAGCTAAATTGAAACAATATTTCATCATTTACATTAATAAACAATTATAGGAAGGAACAATTACGACATGAATCAACAGAAAACTAACTGATTTCATGTTATCTGTGATCGATTGCGTTGCTAAGGAACACCTAACACGGATCGAGAATCCTGGCTTTTGAACATTGAATATCCTATAATACTTAGTTACGATTACCATCCGCCAAGAGATGGGAGTGACAGAGATCGCTGGTAATGAGAAAACACAATTAAAATGGACGACCCCTATCAAGATAAATGTCCATAGACTCAGAAAAAAAATATAAGACAGCCGCTGCAAAGTAAATAATAAATCCACGATTCACCATCTGCGACTTTATAATAGATTGCATAAGGTCTACAGGAACTGTCGACAAGACCTACAAACAGGTAAGCTAGTTGCTATTAAACATGAACTACGGGCGGCAAATAAGGGAATTGCCAACAATCACACTTTACGTTAACCCTACAAGCCGTATATCACAGTATGAAAGACCAATACCACCAGGGTCGTAAAAGCCGCTCTCCAGAATGATCTAGATCAGTGGTTCTCAACAAGGTCCATATGGCCGTTGAGGGTCCATACAATATTTTGTTGTTAAAATTTATATGCAATAAACTGGTTATATTTCTCCGATACACAAAATATTTAAACAATTTTAAATACAATTCCTAATAACATTTAGGGAGATTTTAGTCATCAAATGGCTAAGGGAGTCCCACCCACAGAGTAAAATAGGAATCAAAGGAGTCCATAGGCAAAAAAATGGTTGAGAACCACTGATCTAAATGGTATTTTTTTTTTTCTGAAGAGGTGACATCTAGAACGTAAACAGACAACACAACTATAATGCAATATGGTTAAATGAGCTACTGTGCAAGTTTCTCTCCCAATATCACCCTTGAAACTCTCCTGACGGTTGTGAAACTACCAACTGGAAAATTACCTGGAGGAGACCTGATCGTCGGTTATTGGTACAGGAAGCTCACACTCTACAGGGCAACCCCCGTTAAACTGTCCAAAAGAACAATGAACGCGGATATCGATGAGTCACGCTGGCTGGCAGTTGTTCGTACAACATTGTTAGATAAAGGCGAGGAGACTCATGTGGCCAAAAACCACAGTAGCATCATGCATGGATGTAATGTCTAAGGTGTGTACGGGTTAGTTGAATCACTACGAAATACCCAATGTGAGCAGGAGGGAAGAAAGGAATGTGGAGCTGTACTGAGTAGCACTCCCTTCAACCAAGCTGTCCTTAAAGAAGCGAAATCTGATGACTGTATAGCTTAGACTATAAGTAGGCATTTTGCACCATCCCTCACTTGTGGATTTTAGAATCACTACACTTTGTTTAGGTTCCAGCTGCTATTGTTGATGCCGTTAAGAGACTGACAACGCCATGATCCACAGAACTATCCATAAGAACTATATTACTGACAACATTAGACTATAAATAGAGAATATTCCAGAACGACAACTTATCTGTCACCTTGGAACATTGCGTTTCTTTTTTGCAGCGAACTCCTTATCAGTCCTGCTAAGGAAATGGAAATGCTACGTGATGGGATCTGCAGAGAAGAGTCATATCAGCTACACATTTTTTTATTACCTTAATCTGTATTTGAATAATGTTCACATCACGAGATTGAGTCAAAACAAGTATTAGATTTTGTGGATATCTGGAATGGTGTGTGTGTGTGTACATTTGTACTTAAGTTGAGGGTATGCGGGTTTCTTTATGCATTCATCCCCAAAGCTTCAAATAGAGAATCCTTGGAATGTTTTACATGTTTTCACTGTACTATTAATCAACTGTATTTTAAAAATGCGAATCTCTCTCTCTCTCTCTCTCTCTTTTTTTTTTTTTTTTTTTGAGAAATCCAGTATTTTTTATGCAGATCTATTGAATGGTAGCAGTCTAATGATTGAAACAAGTAAAATATAAAGATATTTGGTAGTCACGAGAGGAAAAATTGTCGACCAAACAAGGAACATGGATATCAATGCTTATTTTGCTTTCCTTAACACCAGTGATGAATGCTGAGCATTTCGCCCGGCATGTTAAAAGATTCTGCCAGTTCATCGCCGCCATAAGAGTACCAACAATATCTCCCTAAGACGGCGAGCTGGTAGAATGGTTAGCACGCTGAGAAACATGCTTAACAGCATTTCGTCCGTCTTTACGTCCTGAGTTCAAAGTCCACCGAGGTCGAGTTTATTTTTTTAATCCTTTCGGGTTCGCTAAAATAAGTATCAGTTGAGCAGTGGGGTCGATGTAATCGACTCGCCCTCTTCTGGATTTGGTGTGTCTTTGGTTTGGTCATAACATACACATAAGCACGCATGCGCACACACACACACACCAACTCAGATGTTTACAAATCGAAAGAACTGCCTTCACTTTAACCATACAACCTTAT